>NW_027106917.1:112018-134669 GCF_000696795.3 Halyomorpha halys | reverse complement strand
TATAATAATAATAAAACAGAATTTAAGATAATTCAAACAGAAATAGAAGAAAAAACAACAAAATACGATGTTACAAGACTTCAATTGTTTTGGTTGGCTGTTGCTCGTCAAAGACGGACTGTCTGAACCATCAGCAAGGATGATATATTAATGTCAAAGTAATTGAATAAAAAAAAAATTATATAAGAAAATGAATTAATTTCCCTAAAATATTTTAATAACCTTTAAAAAATAAACCACTAAACAAATTTTTTCTTTGTATTACACACCACGTTCCTTTATCTGGAAGGTTAAAACTTAATAATATATTCTTTAGTGACTAATACTTGGCATAGGTTTTTGTTTTTTAAATATTAACATGAACTCCAATTTTTTTTTTTAGTTTTCCTCCTATTAAAAATGAGTGACATAAATCAACGCTTTGGAGTACCCATCTAGCTTTGAAGTTCTCTTCAAATTAGAGAAGAAAAAAAAAATACCTAAGGAAAATACGTACCAATTTATGTTATACAGTAAAATGAAGTTGAAGGTGTTGCAGGTTAATCGATTTCAAATTTTATACAGATTGGCACCATTCAAAAGTAATAAAAACTCACTAACTCTAATTTGATTTTGACTTTTTATTGACCCACAGAGTCTGAGAGTTTGTCATTGTTTGAATTTAAGGGCAAAAAAAGTTGGACGGTTATCACTGCCATCTATATATGCCAATCATATATAATTTATTATATACAACTCAGATTCAAATCTATGTAAATAATCTGATGGATTTGTTAATATTCTCCTCATTGTCAATTGTTAAATAAATGGAAAGGGAAGAAATCCACGAAGAAAACTACGGCCTGATACATGAAAAATTATCCACCATTATTAACAAGCCTCAAGGAAATTTTTTCAATATTTTGTACGTAATAGACAGATTGGATGATTTGAAAAAATATGTAAGGGATTCGGCCAAAGTAACCTTAAAAAGAGGTTAAATATATTTATAGTTATATGACAACAATGAATAGAAGAAATAATTTATGTTGAATGCATATTTATAATATAATTAAAAATTTTGACTCATTTTTCATAAATTAATTTATAATTAAAAAAGATAAAGCCAATTTTTTTGATGAAATGATTAAAAATATTTTGAACATGGAAATTGAAAAAACAAACAGGGTTAAAAATCTCATAAATGAAAAAATTAATATAATTATAAAAAATTTACAAAGTAAATATAATGATATAACTAATATCAGTATAAAGTGTGTGAAAAGAAAATTAATGAAATAGTACAAAATAATTATAATTACACTGCAATATAAAACAGAAAATAGATAGAAAAATAAGACCTAAGATTGATATATCAACAATGAATATAATGGTTAAAACAATTTTATAAGCAGTCAAAATAAAACAAAAATAGTTAACAACTATTTATTTGCTGATGTTTCGCCCCACTTTGTAGAGCTTCATCAGGACTGTTCCAGTTGAGAGATTTCGAAACAAAAACTAAGGGGCTCTAAAAAAGGACTGTTTCGAAATCTCTCAACTAAACCTAAATCTCCTGACTGCACCCCTGACCATCTCCTTCATAATTTGAAATAATATGGTCAATAATTTATACATATAATAATTTATTTTAAATTTCAGATTTTTATAAAATTTGTTATTTAAGCCCTACTTAATTATTTAAATCAGAATAAGACCTAGCTGATTATAAAGACCATTTGATTGTACACTGATATGGCGAGATTACTCGTTAGTCGTTTTCGGAAAAAAAAAAAATGAAAATCGATTCTATAAAGTGGCACTTCCAGTCAGTTAATTTTATCGAAAAAGTTGCTGTCACATCCCAGACTATAACCCACCTCGAACATGTAAATTAAGTATCGTACGACTTTTCATTTTTGAGCTAGGCTGTTTAAACAAAAACAGCGACCATTTTGCGAAACTAGGTTTTTTGTACTTGGGGAACCTCAAAAGATGTATTTTTGTTGAAAACTCGAATTCGAAATTTTACATAATCATAATACCTCCCCTATATATTCCATACATAAGTAAGTGAAAGTAGGAGGACATCACGAAGAACGGAACCGGCGTTGGATGACAAGCCCAAAAGGTGCTACCTTAAGGAAATATTTCCCCACCTTTCGGTCACGGATGGAAGCAAAGTGGGTCCTCCCAGACTACTGGCTCTCCCAATTTCTCACGGGGCATGGGGGATTTCAAGGCAAGCTTCATGGCCACGGGATGGATATCGACCCCTTATGCTCTAGTTGTGGCGTTCCAGAGACTGCCGAGCACATCATCATAGACGCCTTTGATGCGGGCCAGATTGCTGAGGGAAACCAGACTCTACACCCTCACAGACAACAACTTCCCTCAGCTAGTAAGCAAAGAAAACTACCCGTATTACAAAGAATTTGTATACGGGTGGAAAACAATTATTGGACCAAGGCACTTCAATATTCGTTAAAGAAGAAGACCAGCCTCTGGAATGCCTGCAGACAAAAGACGCACAGAAGACTGAACCCTAAGACTGAAACCTTTATAGGTTTCATATAGTTTTTATATGAACACTGTATATGAATCATTAAAATTGTAAATTGATTTATTAGCAGTAGTTTGATGATGGATATGTAACATCCACTGCTGCATACCTGTATTGCTTAAAGGCAGGGGAAGGGGGAAATAAATAAATAAACAAAATAAAGTAAGTTAAAGTAAACAAAACTTTTGTCTGATATATCAATACTAAAGCAAAGCAGTTACTTTATAGAAATAAAAAAAATTAAATAAAAATGAAAGTCAACTTTTTTCAATACATAAAATCTTACAAACTATTTTAAGGCAATTAAAAGAAAAATAAGTTATGAAATAAAAAAAATACCTCCTGATGAGTAACAAGTGGTTGAAGAATTACTTCACTCAGAATATTTACTACAGAATCATATCCTCTCCTGTCAGCTGAGCTCGCGTAGATAAATGTATCTCTTGATAAAAAAAAATTAAAAAAATTACAGAAACATTTAAAATTTACAATTATAAATATTGAAAATTCAGGGTACTAGTCCATTACAAGAGCCATGCCTGCATAATACGTTCAAGAAGAGTTATGAATAAATTAGTTGCAATAAAAACTACAAGTTACAATTGTCATGGAAATTACAATGGTTCATGAGTATACGTGGGCGTGGCGTGTACACGACTGTTTCTAATTTTGTCCCATCAAACAACTTAACCTATGTTGTTGGTACATTTTAATGACTATATTCACAAGTTGCTAGAAAGGAATACTCTCAAAATATTCTTGAAGGCACACACAATTTAGTTTTATCAATGGTTTATTAATACATTGTTTCTATGACAATTTATTGTTTATTATGGTTACTAAGAGGCTAGTATTTATTATTGTATGCATTGAAAGCACAGTAATAGTAACCCACAAAGTCTATAAACTACTATTATAGAAGAATAAAACCGAATCTATGGGCCATTCTATTTATAAAAAAAAATAGAATTATATTTCTTTTGCATGTCTTGTAAAATTTCAATTTTTGCAGTTATGCTATTATACTGCTGGAGAGCTATATGTTACCACATTAAATTTGGAATTATTTCAATTGGTTTTCACTTTATTAATTGAATTACAAGAAACTGAATTATTCATATTGATTTGTTAGAATCACAATCTTCACAAATTAAACACCTAGATTAATAGAAATAATTATTGAAATAGATATTTTAATATTTAACTATAGTACCTAAATGATTTTTTTATTAAACTGTTATTAACAAACTCAGAGATGATAATACAGCAATAGAATCAGTCAAAAAATTTTTAAAATCAAATAATATCACATATAAGATATTTAACTTAAAAATGAATCAAGACAACTATGAAACATTTTTATTTAGTAAACTAATAACAACAAAAGAAAAGAAAAAGTTATGAGTACATATATAAAATATTTATTGACTAGCAGATCACTAAATGGCTCAAAATCCAAAAGCAAGTATTGGCTAATATATAAATCAGTATGTATAAGAAATAATAATGAAAATAATGATACATTGGTAAAATAAATAAATAACTTTAACAAATAAGTATTACATCAATAAACGAAAAAGAAAGAACTAACTTGAAATATCTACTCACCTTGAGGCTAGGCAGTCACAAATCCCACCATGTTTTTCTAAATAATGCAAGATGCTATCTTTGCTTTTAAACTTGATAGTTGACTAAAATTAAAAAAAAAAATCAAAAGTTTCTAAGATTAGTACTGAAAATGGTCCTTTTACTCTAGATAACTACCACCTGCTATTTCAATGAACAGTTGGTAGGTTTCAAACTTACAGAAAATACTTAATATTATTTTAAAACAAATATATCACTCCTTCGCTTTGATAGTGGCACATTTTAATAAACAAAATATTTTGATTTTATTTCGAATTGGATGACCTGGTAAATATAATTCAGGTTACAGCATTGTAGTTGTAGCAAAGGTCATGGGATTTAGTAACAAACTGACCCCTAAAATATTAATAAACACGGAAGTGGTAGCGGCAGCGAAACTTCGGGTTCGCTAAGCCTTTAGTATTATTATTATTATTAGAATTGGATGTATATGATTAAGGTTACTTTCTCTACCTGGGTTTTCCTACAGACTCTCCAAAAGTTATTATGGTTGACACAAAGCAATCCCACAATACAGTTCAATCTATTGCAGTGGTTTCCAAATTTGTTTTTGCCATGAAACCTTTTGGGGCTAACAATTTTTTATAGCACCCTTGTCCTGAAAAAAAATTCTTAACATCCTTGTCGAGCTAATAAAACATAAAAATTCTGCCACAATCATCATTAGAGCGGTTGAGTATGTAGGAAGATAAGAAAAAAAACAATACAAAGTAAATGCTAGTGTTGTGGCCACTGTACTAAAGAAAAAATATATATATTTTTTTTATTTGTTATAAACGTGGTAGTAAATATAGTCATATATACTTGTATACAGTGGCACACTTTACTATAATTACGTAATTATTCAGTGAAGATGAGATGCTGAGTTCAACAAAAAATCGTGAGTGCAACACTCCAAAGCATAACTCATTTTTTTTTTTTATTTCAGGATAATTACTTTTTTTTTTGCATTAAAATTTTCTTTTAAATAATACTTTTAAGAAATATTTTATTTTAAGTTGTTTCTTTTTTTTTTTTTTAATTTCTTTTATTAATTTGCATAACGTAGAGATCCATCCTTTGTTTTGATTTTCATGCTGTTATTTGGAACTTTTTTTGTTAACTAATTAAATAAAAGCTTATTTATTATTATTTTTTTTCTTTTATTTAATACTGGCCAGCAGTCTTGGCACGTTTATTTTTGAACCCCCTCTGCCGCTGTTATAATTCTAATTTTTTTATTTTTCAATTTCTTCAGAAACTACCATTCACTTGCAGCACCCCTGGCATATCCTAGGGGTATCAGACAGTAACCTCTGATTTATGGGAGTACATCAAATACAAAATTAGAAAAAAAAAAACCTTTTAATCCAAATATGCTACTATTAATGCAAAGCAGTGATATTGAATTTGATTGCATGTATTGTTGATATAATAAGTTAAATTATGATAAAAATAGGTGATTGGCTAAGATAAAACTTGACAAAGGCATTATAGCCTGCAACTGTTTGATAACTATATTAGCTGTGATATTATAAATAAGATCCTCGAGAATGGCTAGAATGGTCGAAACATAGGAATTACAAGAAAATAAAAATTGTGAGAATTAAAGTCTATATTGAAGTGTGAAAAGTGTCTACACAGACTATTATAACTGATGAACAAACCTGTTTCATTAATTATATATAAATAAATGCATTTAAAATTTCAATTTACTTTATATTATATTGAATATTTAAAGCTACTTCATCGAAACAATGAATAGGTTTCAAAACGTGTTTTAATGAACAATGCTGTTATCCACATTTATAGAGAATTCATATTTTTACAATAAAATAAACTTTTTAAAATATTAAATCCCCAAAAAAACTGATCCTTATTTATAATAAAACTTACAAATTAAAAATAAATTTTGGTAAAAGGTAGTAGACCAAATAAAGTACATTGTAGGAAGATAGTCTGAGTGGCAAATAATAATGGCACAAAATAGTAAAAAAACTATTTAATGTTAACCAACATTAGAATAAATAAACTGAGAGAGTACACAAATAATATTTTTTAAAACAAGGAGACAAATTATGTTACAAAAAAATATATAAATGAATAGAGAACTAATAAATAATAGCTACAGTCATAAGCGATAGAATTATAATCTGTTCATCATATACACCTACATTTTACCATATTAGTTACTAATTCTAATAAGTACTGTTATACTATGTATTTCTCTATTTCCATAATTATAATGCTATCACACATGATTGTACCTGTTATTAATTAGTTCCCTATTCATTTGTATTTATATTTCTGTATTTTTCTATCTAAATATGAAATAAATATCTTTTTTTACTCTCTTTGTTATTTATTCCAAGTTTCTTGTCACATTTTACACTGTTTGTATGTTTTCATTAAGCTCATTTGTTTTGAACCATTATTAGCTGCCACCCGGACAAACTTACTACAAAAATAAATATCAATATTAAAAATAAATTACTTACATGAAAAGCAATTTTCTCTAAGAAATGGGAAATCCCGCTTGGATAAGCAACTTCAAACCTAGGTCCGGATTCAATGATGACTAAAACATAATACAATAAATGAATATGGTTGAATCGTAACTAAATGTTGTCTCATGAAAAATAGTTAACCTCCAATGGTGCAAAATTGTCCAAATCTATTCTCCGAAGCGACCCGTAATCCATTGGGCAAGGTGGTAACTTCTGTGACATTATCCTCTTCCCTTGTAGTTGCATATCTGGCTTTTTTCAAACCTGGTAGAGGTGTTGATAAGGGTGGTTGTTCAAATGAATTTTTCAGAGGGTCAGAAGACTTTGAAGATTCATGTCTTACAAGCAATGGTTGACACCTGTTTAATAATGAAACTACATATAACTTAATTCACAGATGATAATCATAGAATGATAATGATGTAATTTGGCAAAAGAGATATGTCAAACTAACGAAAACTACCTTTTACTTCTTAACAAGGTTTTTCCCAACTCTCGAACACATGTTTCCACACCCCCAATCATCACAAATGACCTTCTACCTGTACGTGCAAGAAAATTACTATAAAATACGGGAATTTGACCAAATCATGGAAAATTGATAACTCCGGGATAGTCAATCCGATGTTATTTAGCCTTAGGGATGAATCAGGTTATGTTAGGTCACATGTTAACAGTTCAAGGTCTTCATTGATTCATTTACTAAATTAGTAGTTAAGTTCATTTAATAACAAATAAAATGTGGATTTTCACAATATTAAAATGTCTCAAACTGTCCAAAAAAGACGTAACCAATACCTCAGTAGTTACATAGTAGCCCCCCCCCCCTATTTCAAATTTGTATTATTGTCATTAAGTGAAATCTTATCGTATTATTAACCATATTTTTCTCATTAAATAACTAAAATTTAAATCTTTAATGAGATAATCTTCAAAGACCATGAAATAAAAATTAGGAAGTATTTTGTTTGATTTTTAAATAGATAAATGAGTAAATAAATGTGAAAATATTGTCATATAGCCTGAGGTGTTTTGTGTTATTTACATATGTAGAATACCACTATGGTAACACAATGAAAATCATTATCTCTGTTGTTACAAGTTGTTTTTAACCATTTATTTCTCATTTCCATTGAACGAATCTTTATTTTCTCTAATCCTTTTTCGGTAGCACGAGGATTATTATTTTACTCTCTCATATTTAATAAATTATTTAATACGAAGTCTCTAGAATTAGAGACATACTGGAAGACCGATGATTGACCGTGTGTATGAAAGGAAGATGGAAGATTTAATAGAGCCAACGTTTCGGCCAGAATTTCTAACATTCATCAGGACTAAGAACAAAAAACAAGATCTCAACCAATGAATAAAAGAATGATAGAAAATAGCAAGCATTATGAATACATAAATAGTTTAAGTATTATGAGAAGAGATAATACATATGAGGGGAAGATGGTTCTTCTCATACAACCTTTATCTTCTATAATATTTAAACTATTCATACCTCCCATATTTATTCATAATGTTAGCTATTTTCTAATCATTCTATATATCCTTTTATTCATTGGTTATTGTCTTGTTTTTTGTTCTTAGGTCTGATGAAGGCTGGAAATTCTGGTAGAAATGTTGGCACTAATAAATAAGTTTTTGCTTATGTGTGTTCTTCTCTGACTACCCTAGTACAATGGCTAAGACACAGAAATAATTTTGGAACTTAATGTTCATCAAAATAAGTTGAGGGATTAGCTTCTGAAAAGAGCTCAAAAACAACTAGACATTTTTTTTTTAAATATCTTTATTGAAATTTACAACAGTAATAACACATTCAGTAAATATGGAGTGATACAGGTGTGTAGAGAAACTACCCATTGGTAGTATTCTAATGACGTTTTTACATTAGCATGTCTCCTGGCCATCTTCTTTTCAGGGCCTCAGAGCATTGTCTTGAATAGAAGAGAAAGTAAGGTTAGAAACTAGTGGGTTTGGGTGGTTAAGGAGTTCTTAATGAAAGGAATGATATCTGGTTCGGGCTAGATCGGTTACAGATGGAACATTAAGGTCTTTATGTATGATTTTATTTGTAACAAAGTAAGGAGCATTGAGGATTTTATAAGAGTTTTGGATTGTAAGGATTGTATACGAGAAAACTTCAAAGGTTTAGTGGAGTCACCGTTCATTTCTGTATGTCCAGATTGGCCTTATTACAGCCTTGTCGATCAGTCTTTTGTAATGAATTGGAAGTTTAGACTGTTTGTCCAGTATGTGTTGTAATAGTAGAAATCGATGTGCAGTCTTATGTGAGGATTCAAGGTTAGTCATTTGTCCAGATGTAGTCCAAGGTAGCGGATCTGTTCGAAGGGTAAGAGCAACATTATTAAAGGAAACTGTAGGGCAGTTGGTAGGTTTACGATGAAGTGTAAAGGTGATTTGATAGGATTGAATCAGTGAAACGTATAATTAAATAAGAATTACAAAAAGGTTATAGACAATTAGGGAAAACAGAAATAATAAAAAATAAAAAATTTACATCATAATTAGCAACACTTTAGTTAAATTTTATTTTTGTTATCTATTTACTTACTTTGTTACTTCATTTAAGTGTTTATATCGTTTTTAGCCCTGATGAATCTCTGTAATGTGGGGTAAAACAATGTCACATACTGCACTCTTTCATTATTACACACAGTTAATCAACGAACTTCCAAGAATAAGATATGTATAGACTCAACAACAGCTGCAGGGAGGAAGTTGCTCTAACCCGCTTGAGAATAGGTCATACTCTCTTCATGCATTCTCACCTGATCAGAAAACTGCCACCTCCAACGTGCAAATATTGTCAGTCCATTCTCATGATTGAACATATTTTGAAGAATGTACTCACTATTTGCCAACAATAAACAGGATAGGACTGACCCCAAATTTATCAGAAGCTCTCACAGATGAGGAAGCTAAAATTACATTAGTGTTTACATTTTTAAAAGCACATCGTCTTCTTTCTAAATTATAACACCTCTTTGATTTTTTTTAATTTATTATTTTTATTTTATTTATTATTAATTTTTATATAATTTTTAGCGTGCCATAGGCACTGATGACTAGAGGGTTTTACGCCTTTAAGCAACAATAAACAAACAAACAAGATATGTATAGACAAAAATACCATTTCAATAATATTCTTATTTCTATTTTACAGCTTTGAACTTTTAAGTTTTAAATGTATTGAAAACCACTGAGGTTAATTCTCTGTCATGTTCATCAAGAGTTTTGCTGCCATGGAGTTATATTTGCAATTTACATCAATTATGCATAAGTTATATTATGATAATAGTAAAGAAAACACAAAGGAACTAACAGCTCAGAAATTAATTAAAATTTATCACTTAAAATATTATTCTGAAGTTCATTGTTTAAAATCAATAGAATGGAATTGTTTCATGGTTCGTAGATTTTATTGGAATTTTTCCTCTAGGCTGTTTATAAACTATGTTTTAGTATTTGTTTAGAAATGACGAAATTAATGTTATTTGATGAGGGGAATTTTTAGTTTAAGAGAACACTACATATACAATTGATAATTACATATATTCATTTCTGGTTCTAAAAGGGTCAGTACAATTAAAATAATTTGTTAGGATTTAGTATTTTAAAACTCAAAACATCGTCATTTCTATTTATTTTTATGGTAGTAATTTTTTTGTTCTGTTGTGGATTAAGTGAGTAATTTCATCAGATAATATAAGATAAGCTTAATTATGAAATATTTATGCTCTATTACATAATAATTTTAATTATAAATAATTATTTGCTCTTCTACAACTAAGTTTGAAAGGTTTTTATTTGTTAAATCTTTATTATATATATTTTCAGGAATACATTTACATCCTTTATTCACTTCTTATTTTTTTAATATTTGAACATTTTGGGCTCCTCTACCCATTATCTAGTTCTACAAATAAAAATGTTTACAATCAACAAAGTTTATATTGCACTTTAATAATTTTATTAATTTTTTTTATACACATTTACAAAATTCAATGTTAAAGTATACATACATCATTTCATTAATTTATGACCATTTATAAATCTAAATTGTTTCTTAAAATTAAGCTAAAATTTCTTATTAATGCTTCTTATTGTTTTTCAAAATACATACAATGTTTTTAGGCAAACATTGTAGTTTTCAAACAACTGTTTTAAGCAAACATTGTTTGAAAACAACAATAATGAAGAATAAAAAATAAACTTGCTAATAGAAAAAAGAGGACTTATATTCATTTGAAAATATTTTTAATTTTTTAAACAATTAAATTTTATCCAATTTTAGTCTCAAAACAATTTATATTTTTTTATAAGTCTGATGCTTTGGCCAATTCAGCCATCCTCAAGGTCAATCATAAATACAAATTTAGAATGAGATCAATTTAAAAGAATGCATACAATTTTTTTAGGCAACCATGGTTGTTTTCAAACAACAATAATGAAAGATAAAAAAATAAGCTTGTTAATAGAAAAAAAAATGAGGACTTATATTCATTTGGAAATATTTACAAAAAATATTTTTAATTTTTTAAATAAATAAATTTTATCCAATTTTAGTCTCAAAACAATTCATATTTTTTTATAAGTCTGACACTTCGGCCAATTCAGCCATCCTCAAGGTCAATCATAAATACAAATTTAGAATGACATCAATTTAAAAGAATGCATACAATTTTTTTAGGCAACCATGTTTTCAAACAACTGTTTTAGGCAAACATTGTTTGAAAACAACAATAATGAAAGATAAAAAATAAGCTTGTTAATAATAAAAAAAAAAAAAGAGAGAACTTATATTCATTTGGAAATATTTTTAATTTTCGAAATAAATAAATTTTATCCAATTTTAGTCTCAAAACAATTTCTATTTTTTTATAAGTCCGATGCTTTGGCCAATTCAGCCATCCTCGCGATTAATCTTAAATACAATTTTAGAACAATATCAATTTAAAAAAAAATTATGCAGACTATTTGTCATTTCTTCATATTAATATAGATGAGTTATTGTGTCAATTCTTTATATTAAATTAAAAATTAACTGTGATTAAGTTTTAATATGAAGAATTGACAAAATAGGGTAATTGTGGACTGAAATTAATGACCTGGATAGAATAGCCTGCATAAAGTTTTCTAAAATTGATGTGGTTCTAAAATTGTATTAAGATTGTCCTTCAGGATGGCCGAATTGGCAGAAATGTTAAAATTAAAACATTTTTTATTAAGGTGTTATATAAACTTTGTTAATTGTTACTGTAAGTTAATTGTAAACTGTTGATTAGAAATATTTTTATTTGTAGAACTGGATAATGGGCAAAGGAGCCCAAAATGTTATTAAAATTTTAAAAGAATAAAGAAGTGAGTAAAGGATGTAAATGGATTTCTGAAAGTACTATTTAAGTTTACATTAGTATAAAAAAACATTGATTATTTTAGTTGCAGACATATTTTCTGCATCCTTGATTTCTACTAGCATATAACATATATATTTATTGTTATTATATAATAAGTTAAATTTTAGAAATTTTATTTATATTAGAAATAAA
Organism: Halyomorpha halys; assembly: GCF_000696795.3. Lineage (NCBI taxonomy): Eukaryota > Metazoa > Arthropoda > Insecta > Hemiptera > Pentatomidae > Halyomorpha > Halyomorpha halys. The sequence goes on along the minus strand of NW_027106917.1, from coordinate 122,412 downwards.
AGTTGCATATTGTATAGGACTAGTGAAAAATAATATTAAGTTAACAATTTAATACTTTATTTTATGCTGGAAGATTACTGATTGACCGTGTGTATTAATAAATGGAATATGGTCTGGGTGAAGTCAAATTAAACTTAAATAGTAATATTATTTTGTACTATTTTTATTTGAGCTAATGTTTCGCCCCATGTTGCAGGGCTTCGTGAGGGCTTAAAAAGATACAAACACTTAACATAAGTAAATACCCTTGTAATTTTCCATTTACTTCTTTACTTATGTTAAGTGTGTGGTGGCAAGATTATTATTATTAGATCAATGTCTTCAGCGGCACTAGTTGACGTTAGCAAAGAGACTGTTTGAAATGGGTTTGCCACTGTCGAAATTATTATCAACATTTTTATTTCCCTAGTATATTTCTTTTAAATCTATTTTTATTTATAATTCATTTAATGTTTCATTATTTTACATTTGTTTTAGTGGCAACCCCATTTGAATCCTCTCGCCATATGATCAATAATAATGATTAACAATGACAAAACGAGGGTTTGTTTTTCATTGTAAAAACAAAACTGAATATTTCTGTTAATAATAATTATGAATGTTTTGTTATATATGTCAATGTAAATATTGTTGTGTTGACAAATAAAGAGCGTATCTAAAGAGTCATCTTTATTGTTACAATAGGAACACGCAGTAAAAGTGTTTGTATCTTTTTTAGCCTTGATGAAGCCCTGCAACATGGGGCGAAACGTTGACTCAAATAAAATAGTACTATTGGAGTTTAATTGGACTACTCCCAGACCATATTCTATTTACTTTATTTTATATTCATAAAGCTCTTGAACATTTTTTTTGTCTACAATATTTCTACCAAAATATTAATCATATATTTTTTCGTATACAATGAAATTTATCTATTATTATTATCATTATGAAATTTTAGAGTCTTGTATGTTTTTCTATGAAATATTTATATATTTCTGAAATATCATATTAATTAAATATCAATATTAAGTCATTGATTTGGTAAGATTTATTTAAATATGATTTGACTCTAACAAATTATCAGATAAAGGTTTTTAACATTCTGTTTATTTGGGCTTTCTATTATGAATTATTGCTTGTAACACTAAGACATTTGAAGAATAAGCTATAGCTATGAAGGACTTCATATCATGAATTAATATCTAAATTAAATATTATTTTAGAGTTAATAGGATCAAGGGATATTCTTTAGTAAAACTTATTGTTTTTTTTTTGCATTTTAGTAAAGATATTTTAATATTGGTGAAGTTACCTTAATTTAAGCTGTGATTTGATTTTGTTTTCTATTGATGCATTGATTTTAAGATCTCTAATTTTTAATTAATGTAAAATTATTTTAAATACCAATCATAGCCATTACTTGCCATTTGTAAATTTATTTCAATATTCAATTCAAAATTCAATGTGATTACTTAAAAACATTAACAAAAGGAAGATGGTTAGGGTGGAGTCGAAATAACTCAAATAGTTAATAAACTATTTGTTATGAGCCAACTGTTCGTCCCACTTTGTAAGGCTTCATCAAGGCTACAAAAGATATAATCAACTAAAATCATGTAACATAGTAAGATAATATGTAATAAATGTGAACTAAGATATGGGTAAAAATTTGTATAAAAATATTTTAATTTAATTTGTTTACTTTCATTCTTATATAGATTTTCATGTTCAATTTCATTTTTAGTCTGATCTTAGTTCAGATTTATTTCATGTTATCTTAGTTTTTACCTTATTTAGCCCTGATGAAGCTCTGTAAAGTTGGGCAAAACATTGGCATGAATAGTTTATTTACTATTTGAATTATTTTTTTTTTAGATTATTAATTTAATATGTTTATTAATTGATTTTTTGGGAGTGGTTTATATTAATAATAATACCAACTTCAATGATCCACTTTTATTCTTAACTTTTTATTTTAAAATCTCCAATGTTTCAGCACTTAGGCCATTTTCGAGGAGACAACATTTTTTTAAAAATTTATTAGTTGTTATTTTTATTAATTTATTTGTTTTGCAGGCTGATTGCCCTTGTCATAAAATCTTTGAAAACAAAAACAATTATTAAATTAATTATGAGAGATAGTTGACCGTGGATGATAAATGAGGAGAAGATGGTTGGGGGTGCGGTCAATGAAAAACACAAATAAGTATGATTAACTTATTTTAATGTGCCAACGTTTCGGCTAAAGTTTGAGCGAAGGTTGAGCGCTGATTAGGCGCTCGATCTTCCAGCGAACAGCCCTGAAGAAGGCTAGAAACTCTAGCCGAAACTTTGGCACATTAAAATAAGTTAATCATACTTATTTGTGTTTTTCATTGACCGCACCCCCAACCATCTTCTCCTCAATTATTAAATTAATATTATAACAGTTTCATTTAAATCTTTTTTTTGTTATAATACATTGTCAATGAATGATTTTCCAATTAAAAATTTTTCATTTTCACAGAACAATTAAAGATCCAATGAAACTAAAAGTGATCATCAAGATATCAAGGCAAACATGCCCAGTTCCCAGACGGCCAACTTCGTCAAGGTTACTAGCTTAGTCATCCTCACGGTACAGAATGCACTGCTTGGACTTAGTATGCGCTATTCCCGCACCAGGGAAGGTCCGATGTTCATTGCATCTACTGTTGTAGTCATGACCGAAGTATTAAAACTGATGGCAAGCCTCTTCTTGGTATATTGTGAACATGATGATTTCAAATCTTGGAGACAGGCCCTGTGTCATAGAGTTACAGTTATTAAAATGGATACTATTAAAGTGCTAGTTCCGTCATTGGTCTATGTTATACAGAATAACCTGTTATACATCTCTGCTTCACATCTTGATGCTACCACCTACCAGGTATTTATATAATAGTACAAGAGCTGGGAAGAAAAAAAGGCAGTTATCACACCCCAACTTTTGATCACTTTAATGAAAACTATGTATAATTAATAGTCAAAATTGATGAGTCTGCCAAGTATAGGTAGGAGGAATAAAAAATGGCGGCTGTTTCAAAACCTTTAAAAAAAACATTAATTTTTCATTCGGAGCTCTATATCTTAAAAACTAATAACAACACTAGAAAATCTAAGAGAACATTATTTAAAGAAGAGTAAATTTGCTGAAATATTAGCCTTAAAAGAGCTATTTACGTCCACTAGTTCTCGAGATATAGCTTTTTAAAAAGCAAAGTTTCTTAAAAATCTACTGAAAGATTAGTAGTTAGTTAATTTATTTTGAGAAATCTATATCTCAGGAACTATGTGACATACAGATGTCTAAAGCTAGTATAATGGACTATAAAGAAGTTTATGACCTTTACCTTCGTAGGAATAGTAGTTTTCATGATATATGCTAAAATAAATTGATTTATAGTTGTTCGAACAATAAGTTTGATTCATGAAAAACTTCATTTCAGAAACCATTTGACGTACAGATGTCTGCCAGCGCTCAAATTAAAGCTAGGTAAATTTACAATAAAATAGTTAATAATTTTTATCTTTGTAGGACTAGTAGTTTTTATGATATTTGACAAAATAAACTCACAAAATGTTAATTTCTAGTTGTTCGTATTTTTTGTTGTTGGATTTTTTAAAAAATATATCTCTAGATACATAGGACGCACATATGTCTGCCAACACTCAAAATAAAGGAAATTTAACTTACTATAAAGTAGTTTATGACACTTATCTTCGTAGGGGTAGTAGTTTTGATGATATTCACATATGAATATAAATTTGGCAAATAAAAATTTGTCCGAACAAATATAAATCAATTTATATTAGCAAATTTCATGAAAACTATTACTCCTACGAAGATAAACTACTTTATAGCTCATTAAACTAGCTTTAATTTGAGTGCTACTAGACATCTGTACGTCAAATGGTTTTTGAGATATAGATTTTTCAAAATAAATTCACTAACTACTGATTTATCAGTACATCCCATACAACATTTTTATGAAATGTTGCTTTTTAAAAAGCTATCTCGAGAACTATTTAACGTAAATAACTTTTTTAGGGCTCATATTTTAGCAAATTTGTTCATCTTTTAATGACGTTCTCTTAGGTTTTCTTGTGTTGTTCTTAATTTTTAAGATATAGAGCTCTGAATGAAAAATTAAATTTTTTTATCGCTTTCAAACAGCCACCATTTTTTATTCCCCCTACCTGTACTTGGCAGACTCATCAATTTTGACTAGTAATTATACATAGTTTTTATCAATGTAATAAAAAATGGGGTGAGATTTTTTTCTCCTCTTGGGTTTTTGTACTATAAGTGAGCCAGATATTTAGAATGTTATATTACATATTCTGTTTTAAGCTCTCTTTACTAACTAGGGCCTGAATTTGAAAAAAAAAAAAAAAAAAAAAAAGATCCAATTTCTATTTATTTTTAAGTGTTAGTAAAAAGAATGCCAACTTACAGGTGAAACAAACAATTTTTATTTATTTTTAGAATGAAAGAAAACCAAACTTAAAGATTAAATTCATTATTAGCATTCAAGAACATGTTGAAGTACCAAGTTTTAAGTATTCATTGATACCATATTGAAACCCTTACTAATGGTTTAGTCCCAAAATAACCACATGTTATTATATAAAGTTCCAAGGTGGCAAAGACCTCAACCACCTGAGGTACGGACAGCCCTCATTAACTATTAACTGATCAATATACAAATAGTTTAGTCCACATTTTTTTTTTGCTCTACAGACCTTTGTTGGCCTCCTGAACCAGCCTCTTTTGGGCTAATATAGCTCTTTCACATCTTTGTTGATTCTGTCTTCCCATCTGGTTTTTGGTCTCCAACGTAGTCTCTTGCCAACTATAGTGGCATTCATTGTTGTTTAGAGATGTCCTGATGGATTGTTTCAAGCCACATGTCCTGTCTATCTTGCTGGCTAGGTGAAGGATTAAAATAATGAATTCCGTGATTCTCCTGAAGTCCTCCAGGCTCATATAGAGTTCTCTGCACCTAAGTTGGAGAGGGCCACATCAGTCTTCTTTGCTCCGAAAATAGCTTGAACATTTGGAGGATGTGCTCACCTTCTCTACACTTGTAGAGAGGACTGGAGGCAATCTGGAGCTTTTGGAATAGTTAGTTTGAGACGGTTGTACCCCGTTCATAAGCTAAAAATGAGAAACTTGTCTCTTTGAGTGAGTTGGTGGGTGGCTCCTAATCCATCATTGCCAAATGGTGTCTTTATGAAGCATTATTATCTCATCAAGGCTAATATCAAAGTTGAGCTGTGGTTAGCATTACACCGTCATTATCTTTTGTTAAATTGTTATATTTTTGGCAGGAATAAAGTTTATATTCTTTATTCCCTTTAAGAAAACCTAAAACACGAATTTGTATAGCAACAGAAAAATAAAAATACTTTTTTCATAATTTTCACGTTCCCTGTTCTTTAATTTTTTTCAAAAATAGCAACAGCTTCAACACGAGGTTACTAACACTACACAAAACTTGGGGTCTTATTTAGGGTGGTAAGCGAAAGTTGTATGACACACTATCGAGCTCACTGAATTATCAACAAAGTTTTCATAAATAATTAATATAATGAGGTGTTAATAGCTGACCATAGATTGATAAGAGGAGAAGATTGTCATGGGTGTGGATAGTTAAGATAAACAAATAAACAAAACATATTTATTTGTGCCGACATTTAGACCTGAATTTCAGGCCTTTATCATTAGGGCTGAAAAACAACCTTAATTCGGAGAAACCAAAAAAAAAAAAAAAGAAAATAATAATAATTAAACTTGGAAATATACATAACAATAAATTAAGTATATAGTAGTTGATTGATACTAATAGAAGATAAAGTATAATATTATAGAGGTAAGAATTATATAAAATAAATGATAAAAAAAACAGATAGTGTTCAAGTAAATAAAGAAATAAACATTATGAAAAGTGTAGAAGAAAATGTAAATGATGAGTAATGGAATTAATATAATGTAAGTAATGTCAAAAATAATGAAAACCCATTTAAATTAAGATAATAAAATGTATGAAAAAAAAATACGATATATACTTGAACACTCTCTGTTTTTTTATTATTTATTTTGTATAATTCTTATCTCTACAATGGTATATTTTATCTTTTATTAGTATCAATCAACTACCATATAGTTAATTTATTATTGTATGAAGTATGCCTTCAACCGCATTGTAAGACACACTTTACTTTTGGTTGGCTGGTTGGGTTTGAGTGGACTGTATAATTGAAAAATGAAACATGATTAAATGTAATAAAATTCTATTGTTTTAAGTTACAAGAGGTGTAGGGGGTGACCGAAAGAAAATATTATGATTAGATTGTAAGTAGAATTTTGTATGACTGGGCTATGGAAATTGTAGATCTAAGATTGAGGTGGTTGATGATGATGTGGATGTTAACTATTGCAATGTGGACTTACTTCTTTCTCCCCCCCCCCGCATCTCCAAGCCTCTCCTCCCTCTGCTGCTGGGAACCACTCAAGTAAATCTACTCACTCATGGTGGATATTACTGATGAGTGAATAAAAAGAAAGGATGGACGCTTCTCTGGTTGAAGACAAGATGGCTATCTCACACTTCCTGGCTTGCTTCTCTTGCCACCAAGAGCGCTGGAGGAGGCAAGCTTTTGATGCTGGCCACATGGGCGCTACTGGTCCTATACATGGCAGCCTTTCCGAATCAACCTTTCCGTTGCCGTAGGTTACCGGAACAATTGTTATGTATATTTCTAAGTATATTTATTATTATTTTTTCTTTTTACGGTTCTATTAATTAAGATTGCTATATCGTTTTGATTTTCAACCCTAATGAATGCCTGAAATTCAGGTCTAAATATTGATACAAATATTTTTTATGTTTATTTGTGTATCTTTGCTGACCATACTGCCAATCATTTTATCTTCCGATATTTAATATAGCAAGAGTTCAATACTCACAATTACCTCTTCCTTTTGTTTCAGATCACTTACCAGTTGAGGATCCTGACAACATCACTATTTTCAGTTTTAATGTTGAAACGTAAATTGTTGCCATCACAGTGGGCTGCTCTCGTGCTCCTAGTTTTAGGAGTAGCAATCGCTCAGCTATCTAGTTGTTCGGAAGCGCCTAAACAGTCCAATATGAGTCATGCCCAGAATAGGTTCATTGGATTTTCTGCTGTACTCGTAGCCAGCTTTCTTTCAGGCTTTGCCGGTATTGTCGTTGAGATGATCCTAAAATGTTCAGACATTTCTATTTGGATGAGGAACGTCCAGCTGACCTTCCTGTCATTTCCTTTGGCTCTTTTAATGTGCCTCATTTCAGACTGGAATAAGGTAGTTAGGTTGGGTTGGTTCTATGGTTATGACTACTTCATCGCTTATCTCATTGTTCTACAAGCAGCAGGAGGTATGCTGTCATTCTTAGTTGTCAAACATTCAGATAATATTCTCAAGGGTTTCGCAACATCCCTCGCTATAGTCATCAGTGGTTTGGCTTCTGTATTTTTATTTAACTTTAGGATGACTGTATTACTAATAACAGGTGCTATGATGGTTATAGGATCAATATTATTGTATAGTAAACCAGCCAAAGTTGAGAAAGGACCAGTGAGGTTTAGAGAAATTGAAAATATATAAGGACGATTTCTAAGTTTCAGTACAACATCGATTAACATACTTGGTGATCTAAAAATATTTAAAAAAATAAAATTCAAAAGAGAGGAGGTGATTATAACGCATCTCAGAATTGGACACTGCCGGTTGACCCATCACCAACTCATAACAAGGAAAGATCCACCTCAGTGTCAACTTTATAAAGTGATTATGTCTGTGCTATACATCTTTGAGGAGTGTCCTCATTAAAGAGGGATCATGGAAAATTGTGGTGCCTCAAAAATTTACCAAGGCTCCAAGGTCTAGTTCTTCCAGTGAGGAGAACATTAACAGCACCATAAAGTTCATTAAATGTACCAGTTTGTTTACTCAGATCTGAATCTGATTTATGTATTATAAAACATAATATCATTACTTATTATTTATCTTTATATTTATTATTACTTATTATTTGATATCATTATCATTATTTAATTTCCAAAATAATTAGTATCATAAATTATTCTATTATAAAAAAACATTTAATATCTAGTTTAATAATTAATATTGAACCAATTAAATTTTTTTTTGTTATAAGGGTAATGATAGCTGTTAGTAGTTTTTTGCCCTTAAATTGAAGCAACAACAGCAGGAATAGGAAAAAATTACACAGCTAACCGATAACCGATAATCAAGTTAACAATAAATAGTTTTCTTTTACTATTTTGATACCTTTATTGGCTGCTGCCCAGCATATCTTCTTACAATCTACTTCATACAGTCAACTATCTACTTCCAATATTTTTATTTTTTACATTATATTTGGAGGAATTGACTTCTCCAACAAATAAATGAAGAAATTCTTTTTTGAAAAAAGAAAAAAATATAGAAACCCTTAGACACTAGTTGAATGCTGAGTATAGTTTTTTGCTTGTTTCATGGAAAATAAATAATATTTCAAACTTCCAGAACAAAAAAAAAAACAAAGGAGTCTTAACACAAACTAAAAATGAATTAACAAATCCTGATAATAACAATCCTCTAAGGACATGGTCTACTTAGACAGCAAATCAATTTATGCGAATGCTGTTTGGACTGAAGAATGATCCCATCACCTTTCAGAGACTAATGGACGAGTTTCTTAGGGATACAGAAGAATCCATGTGCCAAGTATACATGGAAGATCTATTGGTTTTTAGTAAATCGGTGTACGAAATAGAACTAAAACAGAGAAACGAGAACGTGGAGGCGGATTGGTTGACTCGGGCAATAACAATAAATGCGGTAGAGGAAGAACAAGGGGAACCAGCAGGGGACGTCCCACGATTCCTAAGGGAATGGACTCCGTAGGGGGGGGGGCATATTAACACTCCAGCCCATCCTAAAAGTAGAAGAGGAGTAGAAAGACTTCATAGCAACCACAGTAATTACTTACGGGTTTATCACGCGAGCAAAAGGACTGGAGCCGGACGAGGCAATGGTAAGGGCGGGGCCGCATATAACTACTTTTGAAGGTCTCTTGGCCACAAGGGCGGCATAGGAACTTTATAGGCACGGCTGAAGCAGATGGGGAAATTGTGAATCACGCGATGGTCATGCGAAAGTTATGGGAAAAAGCGAGAGGGCGGGTAGAGCGTGAGAAACGTGGAACGACAAAATTTGAACCTCCACGAAGTGATGGAGGACATTAAAATTGGGATTGTTGTGTACCGCCGTTTGGGGTCCAATAGGACTAAGGGATCCCGGTGATATTAGGGGTCATTCCGGGTGATTACAATACGGGAACATAACGTGGTGACAATTGAAAGTATGCAGGAACATACCGTTCATGTTGAACTATTAAGGTTCCCAGGGATAGCAGCTCTATGGACACCTGGAGTGCCTCCTCACTAAACTAAATTAGACACATTTTTTTTCTTTTCTTGTGTGTGTAATCAGAGTGTAAATAGGAAAAAGTGTGAGTTAAAAAACTGTCTAAATAGGCTAATTATGTAAACATGAAAATTGTTTAAATATAAGATGTTTATTGTGTAAATAGAAGAGATTTATTTTAATTTTTTTTTTCTTGTTGAATGTGTGTCGTACAATAAAAAGGAAAAGTGTTTCTATTTAATTATTTTTTGTTTGTTATACTTATATAAATATATAATTGTATTTCATTTCTGTTATGAAATTTTTTTTGAGTTTATGAGGAATTGTTCGTAAACTGGCAGGGGGGAGTAATAATCAGAGCATAGGTATTATGAGTCTTAATACTTAAATTCCGCATGTCAACAAGCCAGAATGCATATATAGAGGATTAAGAAGCATAAGCAAGAATAAATCAGTATCTTTGTTGGACTTTTGTGTTTCATTTTGTATCCCACTTCGAGTCCCATTAGTCCATTAGTCCCAGAGTAAAATTAAAAAAAAAAGTCTTTTTTTTAAGTTTTACTCTCGAATCCTCATAACTTATATACATATTTAATGTCAAAAGCAATAATATAAAAACAATAGTTGAGCTTGATTTCAAATAGTAACATATTCTATTGGCAAACTTTTTCAAAAATGTTAAAAAAATGAATGAGATCACAAGTGAAATAATTATCCATGTTTTGTGGATATAGTATTCAATAAAATAGGCATCAAAAATACCATTGAATAAAATAGCATTTACAAAATTTAACTTTTAAACTTTTATTTATTGATAATATTACAATCTGCCACAAATTTGGGTAATGGGTAATAATGATAATTGTACACTTTCATACAAAAAAAAAATAATAATAATAAATAAAACAAA
>NW_027106917.1:103884-111957 GCF_000696795.3 Halyomorpha halys | reverse complement strand
ATAAATAAAATCTCTATAATAAATATAAAATAGGCATCAAAAATAGCATTCAATAAAATAGGGATCAAAAATATCAATGAATAAAATAGGGATCAAAAGTAACATCCTAGGAATGAAATTCTTTTGATCTGAAACATTAAGAGACATATTTGTATAATAAAAATAATATAATTCCAGTGTAATGGCTGAAACCACTTGTCCGCCATGCTTGCCTCTCTGAATAACACTGACATGTGGATGGCCCACTCTTTGTTTACTGAGCATTTGTACAAGCCTCCGATTCGTGGCGAGCGGCCAACATGTGGATCCACCTTTACAGATCCGAGCTGTAAGTCCTCGAAGAATAAAAACTTCGCTCGGCAGAGAACCAGCCTGCAGTTACGAAGGAGATGTAAGTCCTGCGGTTACGAGCCGAAGGAAGATCCTAAGATACTAGGAAGATCCCAGTAATAAAGGGCTCACCACAATCTTGAATTTAGTTTGCCATTTTTTCAAACTTCTTGGAATATCGTTGGAAAGAGCAGCAAGATGTTTCCTTTATTTGTAAAAAATAGAGTTCCAAAAGACTCCTCAGCATTTAAGAATAATGACTCCATAAAATAAAAGTTCCATTAGCGTAGACGTTTTCATGTTAAGGCACTGCTACACGTTTGTGAAACTACGAAAAATTCGCATATGCGTGAACATGTGAATGGGTTATTTCGATAGTTTGGTAAAGTTTGTATGAATTTGTGATCGATCCATTGAGTATCGGTTTTTGGGCACAAATCAAACGACGCTTGTTCTGCGTTAACAAGTTTGTATTCATTTATTATTGCTTTAGAACTGCCAACAGATAAGTATTTATTGCTCTCGGTGTTTTTTTTTAATTAAAGAATTTCCTAAATTTTCTGAACCAATTATTAACTATAGTTTAAGGTTGTATATTTTAAAAGTCTATCAATTGGATGTTATTAGTTTGTTTCAAATCATGTCAATTTACTTGAGCGGCTTAATTTGATTTAACACAGTACAAACGTGTATTTATAAAGATATTTTAAGTTTGAGTAGTTACAGTAATAAGTTTCTGATGGATATTGTAGAATTGTTTCTTTGAATTTTTATCTTCTACCACCTACTTTTTTGATATTTACGTCACGTCTCATTTCAGCTATCTTTATTTCATTCTTTTTTATAATGAAAATAAGGTAAATCAGAGGTAACTTATTCAACTTTAACTTTCTTTTTTATCAAGTTGTATGTATTTTGTATTTACGGCAAGTGACAAAGATGTTTCTCTTTTAAACACAGAGCCCTGTTCCTGGCAAAGAGGAAGGAACGTAATATTGATAAGGAGAATGTAGTGCCTTCAAACTCCTTCCTCTTTGGTTTTTGACATTACTAAGATCTGAAACATTTCATAACATTCATCTTCTTTATATAGTGAGATACTGGTTTTAAAATAATGGATCTTAGTGGTTAGTTATACTTGTTTTATTTATTCTTGCAAATCTATCATTTTATAATCCCTTAGTATGTAATTTATATTTGTAAATGAGTGATTAGCATTGCTAATTTTTTTAGGCACCTTTTATTAGGTCAATTATTTTTTATATTTAAACAGTCATTTTTTATTTAAATATCTTCATATCAAGTGTTAGACCTTCCAAAGCTATCAGCATGGTCTAATTACCTATTAAATAATTGTTAGAGAACAGAAGTTATCTTTCAAAAAGGTTTTAAAAACGCATGACACTAGTAGATGACCCATAACTATGTTCTTTTTTATTGGAAGAATAATAAGATACTTAACCGTATGAAATAGATTGGAGGAAGATATTTAGGGTGGTGTTCATTAAAGGTATGAAAATATTAAATATATATTTATATTCAAATTTATCTCATTTCTGTACCAGTTTATTCAACTATTGAGTTGTTTAATCCAAAATGTGGCAGATGGGTCTGTCAAAATCGGATACAGTATTTGTAAATTTTTATATCATCAAATTATCTATGTGATGAGATGTCGATGGTTGACCATAGATTAATTTGTGGAGAAGATGGTCGGGGTGCAGTCAGCAAATAAACAAAAAAATATTTTTTCATGCCTACATTTCAACCTGAATTTCAGGTCTTCATCTGGGCTAAAAACAGATAACAACCATAATTCAGAGAATTGTAAATAATTAAAAGAAATAAATAAACCACCAAATTTAGAAATATAAATAATAATGGATTGAAAATTAAGTAGTTGATTATTAACCATGGAAGTAGATTTGTAACAATGAAAGATGAAATATATTATAGAGGTATAATATAATGAAACTTACTTATATATATAGATATATAGAAACGTACATACATATTGTTATTTATGTATGAGTTATTTACCCATTGTATCATAAGAAACATAAGATATATGATACAATGGGTAAATAACTTATATATAAATAACAATATGTATGTACGTTTCTATATCTTATGTTTCTTTTATATAGTTCAGTGGTTGTTACCTTTTATTTTTTAGCTCTGAAATTCAGGTTGAAATGTCGGCACGAATAAATTTATTTAACTTATTTCTGTTATTCTTTGACCGCATCTTCAACCATCTCCTCATATATATTATCCACGGTCAACTATCTTCTCTTCATTATAAAAAAATTTTTGTTCATTTGCTGATCGCACCCCCCAACCATCTCCACAAACTATCTATATTTGCTCATTTAATATTCTTATTTATATGGCATTGGATTTATTAAGAATTATTATCATAAACACCAAACTGTTAGACAAATAAATATTGCTGTGGGACATTCAAACCAACCTTTTGTGTTATGGATTCTTTCCCCCCCCCCCCAATCCTCCAAGGTCTACTTATTCTTTATGTATGTTCTGTATTTACATGATTAAGCTATTTAGATATATTTTAACGTAGTAAGTTTTTTATTTATTATGCCCGTTATGCAATTTTTCAGGCGATGCTGATGTTTCTATAAAAGAAGAAAAGAAAAACGAAATTGAGTTTACTAGTAAGTTTTTCTTTCTTTTCAAGATGTTTTAACTATACACAAAATCCTTAAATAATTTCATATTCTATTCTATTATTTATATAGATTTTATATTTAAACTATAGTTTCAGTATATTTAAATTATTTTTACCAAATGTTGGTTTGGAATTAAATTCCAATTGAGAAATTCTTAAAGTCTGTTCTCTTAGAAATGTTTTTAATGATAATCAGGCATGAAAAAGGATTGTTATAAGTACTAAGTTCTCATAAATATTAAATTAGGTTCGATGGTAATTACGATGGACTCTAATGCCGAAAGTGCTGATACAGGAAAGGAAATATGACTGAAAGAATTTCTTTCTCTATCAAGTATTTGATATGTTTAGAGAGTATTATTTTGGCTGTAATTAATAGGTTATGGAAATATGATATTTTTAATTTAATATTGATATTTAAAATAATTTCTGGAAGATTTATTTTATTTTTTATGTACATGATTTTAGTGAAATAGGTAATTCTTCCTTATTTATGATAATTCTTGTATATTATATATCTATGAATTTATACATATAATTTTATGAGTTTCACCTCGTGTCTTCTGGGTCCTGATTTTTTATCTGAAGGTTAATTTTACTATCCATAATTATTTATAAATATTATTTTGTATAGATTGGTCAAATTGTGTCATTTTTGATACATATTTATTTATGAGTGTTCTGTATTTTCATCAGATTTTATAGTTACCTAGAACAATCAGCAAGGACCCATAAAGTAAAAATTTATATTTTTTAATAATTTATTTATTTTTATTTACAACTGTATACATATATACACATCAAGTGAATTTGCTGTAAGTGATATTATTACATGATACAAACATGTGGAGAATCTACCCATTGATAGAACTCCAAAAACATTTCTAAAGGAGAAGATCTCGAGGCCATCTTCTTTTTAGATGTCTAGGAGGATTATTAGGTAGTGAAGGAGAAGCCAGGTTAGAAACAAGTTGGTTTGGGTGGTTTGGAAGTTTATTATGGAAGGATTGGTATCTGGTTCTGGCCAAATCGGCAACATATGTAACATTGAGGTCCTGATGGATGACTTGATTTGTGACAAAGTAAGGAGCTAAACAAAGAATAACTTGAATTTATAAAGACCCAAATTGAAAAACAGCAAAACTGCTAAAATATTTGTTGCTTTTATTGTTGGAGCAGTTGATGGACCAAGTAAAATTGTGCCATTGTTTAGTGTTATTACTTAAGTTCAAAGATTACTAAATTAAATTTATTTTTATTTTTATTTCTATGATCAATGAGTTATCAATTTTACTCTCTTGTTTATAAAATAATTTATACTTTTTGCAGATGTACTCAATCATATCAAACAAGAGGATATGCTTGTCCCAGATGAAGGTAAGAAACAGTTGATGTTGATTAAAACACTTGATTATTAAAACAAAACAGTTGATTGTTGATTAAAACAGTTGATGATTATTAACACAAAATAATTGATTGTTGATGATATATCAATTTTTACTTTCTTGTTTATAAAATTATTTATACTTTTTGCAGATGGACTCAATCATATTAAACAAGAAGAATATATGCTTGTTCCAGATGAAGGTAAGAAGCAGTTGATGATTATTAACACAAAACAGTTGGTGATTATTTCTTTGATAATTTATCAATTTTTACTTTCTTGTTTATAAAATAATTTATTCTTTTTGCAGATGGACTCAATCATATTAAACAAGAAGAAGAGATGCTTGTTCCAGATGAAGGTAAGAAACAGTTGATGATCATTTCTTTGATGATTTATCAATTTTTACTTTCTTGTTTATAAAAAAATTTATACTTTTTGCAGATGGGCTCAATCATATTAAACAAGAAATGCTTGTCCCAGATGAAGGTAAGAAACATTGTCTTCTCGACCTTTTTAAGCATTTTTATCTATTAAGTATTAACTTCATTCTATATTAGTTGACTTGTTTACTTGAAATTTGTAATGATTTCCATTGTTCTGTGCCTTATAAAATAATGTTTACATATTCTAAAAAAGTATTAGTTAGGATGTTTTTATGCATCAGTTTCAACTGAGATACCTTATTTTTAAGTTGTATTTTGCTTGTTCAAAATGGAAAAGAAAAAAATTCATTTTCATCATTTAATGATTTTTTTTATTTCCGAAAAGGAAAATCTGCTGTACAGTAAACTAAATTTGCAGTATCTATGGTGATGATGCCTTAAGAAAAAGCACCGTCCATAAGTGGTTTGCTCAGTTCAGAACCAGAAATTTTGACTTGAAAGACGTAAAGCGCTCGGGGCTTCCTTCGACTGTTAATGATGACCAAATTCAAGCATTGGTCACAGACAATCCTCACTCTATGATACAGTATATCACAGAAACGCTTAACATATCTCATGCAAGTGTCTCAAATCATTTGGGGGCTGCAGGATGTTTCTCGAAGTGATACCTTACAATTTGACGGAAAAGAATTTAAGAGGTTAATAACTGTAATAACAAAATAATATAATTAAAACTGATATTTCCATCTTGATCACAGATAGAATTTGAACAACTCAAAAAATATTATTACCTTTATGCTCAAAGAAGAAGCCTAACAGTAAAATTAGACATGTTTAATGCAGAATTACAGGGGGAGAAAGAAAAATATTAGGTAATCTATGATTTTTTTATTCTGAAAATAACATGCTAGGTTTCATATTGTTGTTTATGGGATTGTTACTGATGGTAATTATCCAAAATTATTAATATTAATATAAATTAGCTAAGTTCTGAGAATTATTATTATCATTAGATTACTTTTCCAAAAGCATTTAGCGTGTTTGCTAGTTACCAATTAGACCTCTTTATAAAATATTAGGGTAATGTAAGCCTCAACGCTACATAAATGAAAAAAGTATTTATTTACATTTAATATACCAATGAATAATTGCAAGAGAAGCACTCGCGCTTCCGGGACGGGCTAAAGCAATTTTAACTCTATTAGAAATGAGCAAACCTCTTGTAAAGGAAATCAAAGATAAATGGCAATATTTGTGGAATGAAAGCCCAATAAGTAAATTAAAAATTATTAAAAAGGATGTCAAGCCCTGGGATACCTCCAGTCGCAAATGCCGTAGAGGGGAGGTTGTACTGACCAGGCTGAGAATAGGTCACACGAGGCTCACCCACTCCTATCTTATTTCAAAAGAAATGCCTCCGAACTGCCAGTATTGTAACAATAATCTGACAATAAGCCATATATTCCAACAATGCCCATATTTCACACCATACCTCAATAGCTTAGGACTAAACCCAGATATTTCAAAAACCCCCGGAGGCGATAAAACAATAGAATTAGTATTTCAGTTTCTAAAATCACAACATTTACTGACAAAAATATAACATTGAATGGAAGAAAAAACAATAAATAAATAAAATAATAAATGATAAAATTAAAAAATAAATAAAATAATAAATAATAAAATTAAAAAATAAATAAAATTAAACTAATGTAAGCAAAATTAAATAAAATATAAATGGCGTTGACGACCTATGAAGTTTGGCCCCACTAAACAAAACAAACTAACCCATGAATAATGTAATACAACAACCATGGTTCAGATTAATGGTCTTACCTTATATCTTTGCATTATATATGAACACCTAGCTGGGTCGGTGGAAAGCTGCATGTGGTGATGTCTAAGCTGTGATTTCCAAGGCCTGACTGTAGGTCTCACCTTATCCCATGGACTGCTCAAAGTCCTTCTCCTTCAGCCCTCTAGCTCCAATTCCCTTCCTTCTTTAGTACATCCATCAGGGTATCCCCCTTTTGTTGTAGTGGATGTCATAATTCTCTTTCTTCCTTCTGATCGGCTTTTGTGGCTCTGCCCACAAAGGATAGGTCATAAAGAGTTCTGAACAAGTGTTTCTAGTTAACCATAATTGACTTAACCTTGTGCTTGCCTCTCCGCTTTCTCCTTTTATCCTTACCCCGAGCTGATACCTGGTCTAAATTCAATTAGGCTTTATGACCTGCCACTATCCTGTATCCATTACCTCTTGAAAGGTTCGGATCTCAACTGAGGACTTCCAATAGTTTTAATAACAAACCACCGTTTCCCAGGGTTCAGACACCCACCCAGACGTTCTGGAAAAAACCTATTTGATAATATTTATAGTATTGAAAGGTTCAATACATATCAAACATAATAATTTCATTTGGTTCCTGAACATGCCCAAGTAAGTAAACTGATGTATTTATTCCCGATAAATCACGAAAATCAAATTACTTCACAACAACTAATGTAACATATTTGTATGAAGGATGCCTTCACCTTATTACCAGACATACTTCACTTTCGGTTGGCTGGTTGGGTTTTAGTGAACTGTATAATTGAAAAATGAAACATGATTGAATGAAAAATAAAATTCTATTGTTTAAGTTACAAGTGGTGCAGGGGGTGACCGAAAGAAAACGTTTATGATTAGATGGTTAGTAAATTTTGAATGGCTGGGCTATGGAATTGTAGATAATGAGGTGGTTGATGATGATTATTATGTGGTGGTGAATGTTAATTATTGCCAGGTAGACTTACTTCATGGTTCCTTCTTACCTTCGCATTTCTATGCCTCTCCCCCTCTGCTGCTGGGAACTACTCCAGTAAATCTACTCACTCATGGTGGATATTACTGATGAGTGAACAAAAAGAAAAGATGGACACTTCTGGCTGAAGACAAGATGGCTATCTCTCATTAGTCTGGGCTGCTTCTCTTGCCACCAAGAGTGCTGGAGGAGGTGAGTTTTGACTGTTGGCCACATGGGCACTAGTGTATCCTGTAGGCTATTATATGCCATAATGTATTATGGTGGCCCTCCAATTCAACCTTTCGGTTGCCGTAGGTTACCTGGAACAATTTTTGGAAACCTTTTGCTCTTAATAAGGATTTGATAACTAGTATTATTTAAAAATTCATATAAAAATTATGTAAATATAATTATATCCATATAAAAATTCACAATTATACCAACATGCTCGAAAACTTGGGAAAAACTGTTTTCTTTATATGGGTGCCGGGTCAC
>NW_027106917.1:101612-103489 GCF_000696795.3 Halyomorpha halys | reverse complement strand
AACAGTGTACTTACGATCAGTCACATATTTGAGAAATGCTATTTTTATTCTGCGAACTTGAGTAGATTGGGAGTAGGACCGAGTGTATCAGATGCTCTGAATGATGACCAGAAGAACGTGGAAATGGTCTTAGTTTTCTTAAAAAGGAATGGCCTTTTAAATAATATTTAAACCAGAAAATCTGTTATACGTAATAAAAAATACCAACAGAAGAAATTATTCAATTTTTTTTTTGAAATTATTTAAAGTGAAATAGAATTATAGAAATAGAATATGGGCGTTGATGACCTCAGGGTTTTACGCCCTTAAGCCCCAGACAACAACAACTTGTATTATTTAAAATCAATATATGTTTTCAGGTGATGGTTTACAAGAGGGCCTATCCTCAATTGAAGGGGTATCAAATCTTCAGCAGAACCAACAAAATCCATTCCTGAGAGGAAGCGTTTCTGGCAGAAGGGAGAGGGAAGCAAGAGCAAAAAGGGTTGAAGCCCAAATAAAGCACAATAAAGCCATTCATTCTATTGCACGGATAGAAACAAAATATAAGTCTCTGGCTGCACAAGAAATGTTCAAGGAAAAGCTATTACTCATTGAGAAAGCAGAGATTGAAGTCACAATAAAAATATTAGAGTTGGACAAACTGTTGGCTCGAGGAATGTCCAATAAGAAGTTATTACAAATGAAGAAAGCAGAGATTGACCTCTATTTAAAAAAATTAGAGTTGAAGAAACTTTTAAAAAACAAGTTGACGCAGTAACCACAATATGGTCTTTTTAGATTATGTTAGTGAAAGATCTTTTAGTTGTACTTGTTAATGTTCATTAAATAGTTTAATCATATTTAGTTTGTTTTTATTGATACTATATTATTAGTTTACCATTTATAATTTAAGGTAGGTAGTTCAGGTCTGTTATGACAGATCATGTAGGGAAACTGGAGAGGTCTGGTCTGTCAGGACATGGAATAGTTGGGTTGGGAAACTAGAGAGGGCTGATCTCTGATCATGGAACATGGAATAGTTAGACAGAACACCCACATCCATGAATTGGTTGGATAGGGAAATCTGAGAGGACAGGTCACTCATGATAGAACATAGAATTACTTTATTATTATTTCTTTTAGGTTTTTGCTTAAAACAAGAAAACAAAGTATTTTTTGATGTGACATTCTGTTTAAAATTATATTCGTTAAAATACCCTACAAAATAAATACATTTCAGTTTATTTTTGCGAGAGCTGTAAAATATTCCATACATCATGGATGCAAATGGAGCGTTTCAGAAAAAACTTTTTTCCCATTTATTCTACTTGTTTTTTTGGAATGCTGAATCCAAATATATCTGTCACCCCAGTGAATATGTGGTTTAGTCGAATTTTTGTCAAAATGAGTTAAGTGGTCTAAGAGAATCACTGAGGCAACATCTTCATTGTGTATAAGTCTCTAAGTCAGTCAACGTTTTAAAACAGAGTTATTGCAATGTGTTTTTTGTCCATATTAACATCTCTAAACTGTAAATAGTTAAGTCAACATAACTAAATTTTTACATATTTATCCATCGGTGAACAATTGTATAAATAGATATGTTCAATTATTCACATCGATTGATTGCATTAAAAAGTGGCCAACCAAAATTAACTAGTTATGAACAAATAATTTTTTCAGTTAAATTTGTTTATTTTGGAGTATCCATCATTTATAATCCCGAAACATGTTGAAAATAAAAGACAATCAGAAAAAGCATTAATTTGTTTTCATTTACTACACCTGGATGGATACTCCAAAATAAACAAATTCAATTGAAGATAAAACCATCCGATAATCCTACAACATTTTCTTAATTTTTCAGTGTTCCCCTGATCAAATTCTTCCTTTCC
>NW_027106917.1:91405-97367 GCF_000696795.3 Halyomorpha halys | reverse complement strand
GATCTTAGATCCACATCCTTTCCTGGGTCTAGTCATGGCACAGGTGGTGTATACACTGCTTGAGATAGAGAAGTTTATTGCCAATCTCATCTCGCAAAAGTTGTGTTTTTCAGTACGTCCACCTAAGACGATGGCCTATTTCCTCTCCTTCACTCCAGCAATCTTAGACCGTCACTTCATCTCGGCAACTAAGATTGTAACCTAATTCCTAACGGTTACACTAGTCCGTCCGCTTCATCTCGGCAACTAGAGCACCACCTAGCCTTATCAGCTTACTGGTCCGTCTGCTTCATCTCGGCAACTAGTAAGCTGGCTCCTATCTTGACAGCTCTAGTCCGTCCGCTTCATCTCGGCAACTAGAACTGTTACTCTGCCTCAAACTCTCTCACCTAGACCTCCTCTACCTGCGTCAGTGTCCAGGGCTCCTCTGGCACGGCTGATCCTAACTTATATTGAATACGCCTTGTCGTGGGCCTTCTGTAAAGAAATATCAGGCTGGAGAAATCGCCTAAGACCAGACAACCCCGACAAGGTCAAGACAAAACGTAAAATGCTAAATTTTCCACTGAGATTATTATATTCCATATATAATATGGACGTTCTAAATTATCTTTCGGGACAGAAACTTAGCGTATACAATTACTTAATAAAACCCATATTGACTTACGCCTGCCAAATTTATGACCGACTAAAAAGACAGATTCAAAAAATACAAAATTATGTGTTTCAAGCGAGACCTACGCATTCAGACTGTAATGAGCCACATTCATATCACTTACAAACGGTTTCAGGATAATATATGTACATTTTAAATAAATTTGTGAATCAGGTGGTGACAAATGTTATCCCTGACATAACTCGGCTTTGACTGAAGAGGAGTTGGATGAGGGACCCCTAGTCTTATTAAATAGTTTACTTGAAAGCCAGGAGGATGCACCACTGGATGCTGTCTCCCTCAGACTGACCCATGAGTCTGAGGTAGACAGCAAGCCTCACCCAGAAGACCCACCAAGCCTTAATATTGTAGCTTCTTTTTTTTTGTCAGAACCCCTTCTGCTACGGGGTATAGGTTGATTCTCGTAATAACAAGAAGTCTTTTTCTTTGATGAACTCCTTATCTCATTAATTATAATAAAGAATAAAAGTATGCAAATTCTGAACGTTCAAGGATGTTACTTTCAACATTTGTTGTCTACATTAACCAACAGCAAAACCCTATTTAAATCCCAATATTGATTCTCTATGTGGGCCATTATCTGAAG
Organism: Halyomorpha halys; assembly: GCF_000696795.3. Taxonomy (NCBI): domain Eukaryota; kingdom Metazoa; phylum Arthropoda; class Insecta; order Hemiptera; family Pentatomidae; genus Halyomorpha; species Halyomorpha halys. The sequence continues at coordinate 96,105 of NW_027106917.1, read as the reverse complement.
ATATGCAGATTTCACTCCCCAAAATCTCAATAATAAAAAGTCAAAATTTTTATGGTTGAACAGATTCGATACTTAGGACTCCATCTTGACAAGAGACTTACTTGGAATGCACACACAAGACTGAAACGACAAGAAACTGTTCGTAGATTCCGATTGCTACAACACTTACTTGACAAACGCTCTAAACTTCCCATTCACTACAAAAAATTAGTATACACTACAATAATCAGACCAATTTGGACATATGGAATTGAGCTCTGAGGCTCCACCAAACCATCAAATTCTTCCCGCATCCAATCGTTACAATCCAAAATCCTACGTAAAATCCTTGATGCTCCTTATTACGTCACAAATAAACTCATTCATAAAGACCTTAACATCCCATTCGTTGCAGATTTGACCCAAACCAGATATGCGTCTTTTTATTCCAAACTCCTTAACCATCCTAACCCATTAATTCTTAATCTTTCATCCTTAACAATCCCTGATAATCCTCCGAGGCGTCTGAAAAGAATATGGCCACGAGACCTTCTAGTTTAAATTAATGTTTGAAGTACCACCAATGGGTGGTTCCTTCCCAAGATTTTCAAGTGTATATGAAACATACTACATATTTACTTATTGTATTATTTTGTACAGTTGTAAATTACAATAAATAAATAATTAAAAAAAAAATTTTATGTACTTAGTGGTACATTACCTCCATTAGTACAATTACTGCACTGCGCAGGAGTACTTTTAATTATGGTTTAACAAATTAATGAAAAAAAAAAATGTTTAAATGTCCTCGTGAAGGGAAAACGCCTGGACGTACAATTTTTATTTTATTTCTTTTTAATTAACACAATAAATAAAGAGGCTTACTTTTTACTTCACTATATGGGTGATTAGTCTGTACATTGAAAAATGTACTTCAAAAGTGTTTTAATTTCAAAAGCCCACTAGACCTATGGGACCAAAGATAAAAATGTGCAATGGAATCCTGCCAGTGAAACAGTAAGATACCTGGGTATTCACTCACCCCCTTACCTGGAATCACCATATCAACATTAAACTAACTCAAACCTTTGCAAGGTTAACAATACTAGATCCCATCATAAATAGAAAATCCAAATTAAAACCACAAACAATTCTTATTTTTAAATCTGTACTCAGGGCCACTGCTGATCTAGGGCTGTTAAGTCTAGGGAATGGCATCCTTTACAAAAAGGAAAAATATTACAATAATTTCAAAATAAAGTGTTAAGAATCGCAGTGGATGCTCCTTGGTTTGTAAGAAATAACCAATTACATCGGAAATTACAAATGGAATCAATAAAAGACTATATCAAAAAACGGTTCATAATATTCCACTCCCAGTTGCCGACAGTTAAAGGAGCAGTGACCTACAACCTGGGAAACCCAACCTTGTCCCGAAGACTGAAGCCCAGACTGCTGCAGGACATCTTGTTATGAATTCTATATTCATCTATTCTATTATTGACTTTACTACTTTTTTTTTTCCTCTTCGCCTTTTTTTTAAATTAACTTTTTTTCCCCTATTAGACGTCAATTATTCATTTTGTTAAATCCATCAATGTCGTTTTTCTCTTTTCTTCTCGCTTTTCTTTTTCTCTCGTTTTAAGAATTATTATTTTATTCTATTTTTTTAAAACATTGTTAATAGTTAGGAATGTCTTTTGCACAAAACTATACTCTCCCCCCCCCCAATTGTTAAAAAAAAAGAAATATAACTTTTTTTTATAATCTTAATATTTTCTTGAGACTGATAATTTTTTTAAAATAAATAATTCAAATTTTATCCATTATAGTCTCAAAACCTTTTATTTCTCTTATAAGTCCGACGTTTCGGCCCCGGATTGGCACAACATTGTTGTGATGAAAGTTTAAGGAATAGTGTCTGGTGATAAATGATTTTGACTTTGTTTTAAGTGAATATTGACTAATTAGAAATTGATGTTTTTGACCTGAGCAGAATAGCCTGCATGGAGTTAGAGTTTTTTAAATTATATAGTTTCAAAGTTGTATTAAGTAGATTGTCCCTGAAGATGGCCGGATTGGCCGAAACGTCGGACTTATAAGAGAAATAAAAGGTTTTGAGACTATAATGGATAAAATTTGAATTATTTATTTTTAAAGAAATATAACTGTTATATTAACAATGTAAGGCCCACCAGGCATGGTATTAAATAATTAATAAAAAAAAGAAACATTTTTTAATGTAATCTTTATTTCATAACTGAATAAATCAGTTAGTGAATTCAAAGAAGCAATCAATTGTAGATAAAAAACTATTTTTTTAAGTTATCCATACCTTGGGAATCGGACATGATAAGGAAGTGAAAAAAACAATCCTTTTTGATTTTTTATTGACTACTTATAAATCTATTTCGGAGGTAAAATATAGCCTCCATAGTAGAACAAATGACTTATGTCGCGTGACATGACATATGTCCAACGACTACGCATGATCCGGCCAGTCAGAAGTGGTTTTTGAAACAAAGAATCCGACATCGACTACAAAAAAACATCGATGATTTAAAATGTTGTTGGTTACAATACATCACCCAAAATACATCGATGTTTTAAAATATCGTTGCTTACAATATATCACCCAAAATACATCGATGTTTTTGAACATCCGTTTGAGTAACATATGGTCTGTTCCAACGACTACGCATGCTCCGGCCAGTCAGAAATGGTTTTTGAAACAAAGAATCCGACATCGACTACAAAAATCATCGATGTTTTAAAATATCGTTACTTACAATACATTACCCAAATTTTTATTTGTAATTGTTATACATTACCAATTTCGTAACTGTGTTAGTAGTATATAACAATTTAAACATGTAACAAACCTTTCAACATTATGAATACATAAATAGTGAAATAATGCTGTTATGTTGTTAAGTTACTACTATGTGATCATTTTTATTTGTAATTGTTATATATTGCCAATTTCTTAACTGTATGGGTAGTGGAGTTGATGGCAAGTGGACACTTCCTTGCAATCAATCATCCCAAATTTGTTCAGTATTTTCTTAGTGTATGATTTTTGGTGGACTATGATTCCATCTTCATCTTTACTTATTTCGAGACCAAGATAATGATTGAGTTCTTTAGAGTTAACTTTGAATTCGGATTTCAAATCATTTAAGAACTTTTCAAAGAATTTCTTACAAGTGGATGCAACTAACCCATCATCAACGTATAATGCAACAATCAACTGATTCCCATCTTCATTTTTGATGAATATACAGGGGTCTGCATGAAGAGGAACAAATTTTAATTTAGTCATAAAGTTATTAAATCTTTCATACCAGCATCTGGCGGCCTGTTTAAGTCCACACAGACTTTTATTTAGTTTACAGACCTTCTTGGAGCCATCATTAAAGCCTTTTGGTTGTTGCATATAAATGATTTCCTTCTCATCAAGTGTGCCATACAGGAATGCAGTAGGCACGTCGAATTGAGCCAGGTTCATCCTTTTATGAGCTGCAACGCTTAATATAGTCCTAATGGAACTCATACGAGCTACAGGACTAAAAGTTTCATTGAAATAAATTCTCTTTTCCTGATTGAATCCCTTCACTATGAGTCTAGCTTTGAATTTTTCAATGCTTCCATCAGGGTTTCGCTTGATCTTGTAAATCCATCTGCAAGGCAAAACTTTTGTATCCTTCGGAGGATTCACCAATGTCCATGTTTTGTTGGAATTATGTGCTGTCATTTCGGTTTCCATAGCCTTCAGCCAATTATTATGATCTTCAGACTTAACCGCTTCTTCATAAGTTTCGGGGGTTTCTTGATCAGCCACAATTAAGGTGGTGACAAAATCATTGAACCGCTGAGATGGTCGGATTTTGCTCTGATCTCTTAGTCCAAGATTCGGTTGTTCTTTTTCTTCTTCTGAACTAAAATAGTCTCCATCTGGGAATGGAATGACATCTTCTTCTTCACTCTCTGATTGTTCTTCCTCTTCGGCAGACTTCTCTTCTTTCTTGCTTTCATCATCTTCTTTAGTCTTCTTGAAGACGAATTGTCATTGACGGAATTAGTGGCTTTTCATTGAACGTTACAATTCTTGATTTTATGATTGTTTTTCCTCCGGTCCATACTCGTAACCGACTAATGTTCCTTTTGTTGCCTTTTTGTCCATCTTTTTCCTGAACTGCTTAGGAATGTGAACATAACATTCACAACCAATAATTTTTAAATGTCTTATGCTAGGTTTCTTCCCTGACCATAATTCAAAAGGAGACTTTCCAGGAACGCCAGACTTAGAAGTTCTGTTTAAAGTATGTACAACAGAATTAATTAATTCAGCCCATAGTGATTGTGGTAAATTACCGTGGGAATGAAGGATAGCCCTGGCTGCCTCTACAACTGTACGGTTATCCCGCTCAATAAAACCGTTAATTTCACTGGAGTAAGGCATAATTAATAAGTGTTCAATACTGTTATTTTTCAGAACCTCCTTCATTTTGTGACAATCAAATTCTCCTCCATTGTCACTTTGGAGCGCTTTGACAGTGTGTCCAGCTTTTAGGCACTCTGTAAGAAAAATTAAAAATTTATCAAAAACATCAGATTTCTCTTTTAGGAAGAAATTATGTCGGAATCGGGAAAAATCGTCTTTGAAGAGAACATAGTATTTGTACCCAGAAAAAGATTTTTCGAAAGGTCCACACACGTCA
>NW_027106917.1:86130-91015 GCF_000696795.3 Halyomorpha halys | reverse complement strand
TTGTATGTCTCTTATCTTGATGTGCAAGTCTTTCGTGATAGAGTTGCATGAGTCCCTCGTGATCACTAGCTACAACATTATTAGTCGAGAGTTAGGAATTATGTAAATTAAGTTTATACAAACCGTCATTAATATTCCGTTGTCTAGTCATAACGACTTCATTCTTGACAATAAATTTGCGTGTTTCTACTCTGAGGACATCTATCGTGGGCTGCCAAAACTGAAAACAATTTTTTGTGAATGGAAGGCACCAACCATACATCCCGAAACTTAATAACTTTACCCACAGATGCATGTAAATCTACATCTCCAAAGCCTAATGCGCCAGCTTTTTGACCATTGGCTGTTGCAACCTGGTGTGGTCTGTCAAAGTCTTTAATACATTTAAATAACTTTTTATTATTGCATATATGATGAGTGGCACCATTATCCACATACCAATTTATATCGTCACTTTCAGCTTGAAAAATGTGAGAAACAAAGAGAGTAAGGGTGTTACTCTGTGTTGCTTCAGGCTTCGGCGGACGCCCATCTCTTTTCCATTTTATACAATTCTTTATTAAGTGACCCTCTTTTTTACAATAATGGCAAGTAAATTTCTTTTTAGGAACTTTTTTAATGAACAAATCTCTCTTAGAAAGAGCGAGGGCTTCCTCGTCAGCCTTAGACATTTCTATTTGTATTAACTTCACCAAGAGCCCTTTCGTGACAACTTCATCTCCACTAGAAAAACTCCTTAGAAGTATCAGAATCTGAAATTTCCACGTCTCTCAGTTGCTTTTTCCTTCAAGATTACCAATGTTAATCTTTAGATCCATCTCGTTTTCCGAAAAACTTCGTTACGAAAACAATATACGGGGACACTATCACTTGAATAACCGAACCGTCTTTTATCTCCGAAATTACGCGTCAGAAGTTGATAACCTATTGAAGTAAATGGGTTAAATAAAAACTAGCAGAGTCGATACAAGTTGAATATAATTATAAAAAGACTCATTACATATAAGCACATAACATAACACCATGAGGACATGGGCTTGGTTAATCAACATAGTTCGTAGCAGCAAGGTAGGTTGCAATTAGCAGTGTTGCTAGTGTCAACCGAATAAAAAAATCTTTAGACAACACGCACAAATCTTTCAATGAATATAACAATCAACAAAACGCAATAAAACAATTTATCTCAACAATGTATTGTAACCAACAATATTTTAAAAAATCGATGTTTTTTGTAGTCGATGTCGGATTCTTAGTTTCAAAAACCACTTCTGACTGGCCGGATCATGCGTAGTCGTTGGATATATGTCATGTCGCACGACATAAGTCATATGTCACATGACATAAGTCATTTGTTCTACTATGGAGGCTATATTTTACCTCCGAAATAGATTTATAAGTAGTCAATAAAAAATCATGTTTAAATTGTTATATACTACCAACACAGTTACGAAATTGGTAATATATAACAATTATAAATAAAAATTTGGGTAATGTATAGTAAGTAACGATATTTTAAAACATTGATGATTTTTGTAGTCGATGTCGGATTCTTTGTTTCAAAAACCACTTCTGACAGGCCGTATAATGCGTGATCGTTGGAACAGACCTTATGTTACTCAAACGGATGTTCAAAAACATCGATGTATTTTGGGTAATATATTGTAAGCAACGATATTTTAAAACATCGATGTTTTATTGTAGTCGATGTCGGATTCTTTGTTTCAAAAACCACTTCTGTCTGACAGGCCATAGTGAAATGATTGTTCACAAACATCGATGTATTTTGGTAAAGATTTGTATGCAATGATATTTTAATATTGAGCATAGATATTTTAAAACATCGATGTTTTTCTAGTCGTAATTTATCTTTATCACGTCATTAGTATGAAGGTTGGAAGTACTTTTTTATTCGACCACATTGTTGATAGGAATCTCTTTATACTGTAAATTTTTTTAGTTACTTTTGGAAAAAAAATAAAATTAAAAATTGGGACAAACGGAAAACATCGAAAGTGAACTATCGATGTTAAGAAAACATCGACATCGACGTCGCATCCCCAATCTGTTACGCCTTAACAGTTGATAATGTTATTCTGATAGAACATGGAGTTGCTAGTTGTGAAATTCATTTTAGACTCCGTTTTAATATTAATTTGTCATTAATAAATGATGAAAGTACTTTGAAGACTGAATAATTAGGTAACATATTCCATGTTTTGTAGATCCAACTTTGTTACTGCTAAAGTATTTCAATCCTTCTCCTACTTCATCTTTAGATAGTGAGATGTTTTCTTGAAAACAATGGACCTCATTAGTTACTAATACATTTGCTTCAATATCCACTCGATTTCTAAATACTGTAATTGCCCTTGACATGTATTTAAAGTTTTTTCATTTGTAGTTTTTTGACTTTCTATGTAATCAGTTTTTAACTATGTCCTTTGATATGTATTCCATTTAATAATTGAGCTTTCCAAGATTATTCTTTTAAAATCAATAAACAATTCAGAACTATAATTAAAAGCAGGTTATGAACAATACTTCAGCTAATTTAATGGCTGTTCATCTATCTGTAATTTGACTTTTTTTATATTCAAGTTTTTTTAGTACTGTGGTTATTTGATTTTGTAATACTTTATGGTGTATTTATAGTTTTCATATTGTATCGGTAAAGTATGTATTTGTCATGTCTGTAATTCAATGTTTCAGATAATAACATTGTTTCTAAAATAGAAGATAAGAAAGATGAAGCTGTGCTTACCAGTTGTTTGCCATTTTTAATATTAATGAACATTAGACATCTTATCCTTACAATTTTTTTTTTTTATTTGATTGTATTATTTTTATCAATTCATATTGGTTTCATAGTTCATTTAAATAATATTTATCACGTGTTGATTGAAGAAATTTAAACTTGTTTAAGCTCTGTTTCATATCTTCGTTATATTAGGGGTACTCATATGTCCATGTTATATGTTAAGTAAAATGGAGCTCATAGTGGATTTTCAGACAACTTAGTATTCTTAACGAGACAATAAAATTTTCAACAGCTTCATCACATTATCTTTCCTCCTCTTCACTTGTTCCCCGTTTCCTCTCCTAGCTTTTTCTCATTTATTATTTTTATCCATTACTTTTTAATACAGTTTAAAAACTTCCAAAACAAAACACGAACTATGAGCAACTAAACTATCAAAACGACAACAGACAAAATGGTCAGTCTTCATTGTTCATTTAGCAGACCTATTAACAGACTCTTAACCATGTTAATTGTATCATTTTAAAATGCTAAAATAAGGAAATGTTTCATCATTAAACTCAACCTTTTTCATTTAACATGCTAAATCAAAGATCACGAATACCCTTATTATAACTAATACATCTCTCTGAGGTTGTCATTTGATATAATTTAGAAAAATTTTGAATGTGCTTTTTCTTAATTATGTTAAATTATAAACTTTGGTGAAGGATTTGGCTAATGTTAGTTGATTCAAATGAAATTACTCTTCGATTATGTTGCAGTTCCTGATGTCAATATCAAAGAAGAGGATAATTCTGAGTTTTATTGGGGTGAGTTAAATTATAGATTAATTATAACTCATAATATAATCTTGTTTTGAATGATCTTGTGAAAATTATATTCTCTTAACACTGCTGAAGATGGAATAGATAAAAGAAATGGAACGTAACTTAAAAATTTCTTTTCTCAGTGAAGTATTTGGTTATATTTAGAGATTATTCGTTTTGGTATGCTGTCAAAGCTTCTTATTTGTGTGAACTATATTCCGCATTTGCTCAAATAAATTGATGTATAGTAGCTTAGACAAAATTTCATGTGGAAAAGTTATATTCATATGCGAATATTATAATAAATACTACTGCTACGAAGATAAACATTATGAACAACTTTATAGTACATTTAACTAGCTTTAATTTGAGGGCTGGCAGACATCTGTAGGTCTTATGGTTTTTGAGATAAATATTTCTCAAAATAAATACACTAATACTAATTTCTCAGATTTTTTTTTGAAATGTTACTTTTTAAAAACTATATCTCGGGAACTATTTAATGAAAATAGCTCTAATATGGCTCATGTTTTAGCAAATTTACTCTACTTTAAATGATGTTCTCTGAGATTTTGTAGTGTTGTTGGTAGTTTTAAAGATATAGAGCTCAAAATGAAAAATTAATTTTTTTTAAACATTTTTGAACAGCTGTCATTTTTTATTCCCCCTAACTATACTTGGCAGATTCATCAATTTTGACTAGTAATTATACATAGTTTTCATTAAAGTAATTAAAAAATGGGGTGAAATAACTGCATTTTTTTCTCCCCAGCTCTTGTACTATAATAATGACATGGACAAAATAGCCTTAAAAATGTTTTTGAATTTTCGGATGTGAGGTGCCAATTTATATTTAATGTAGGCTAATTTATTAGTAATAATAGTGTTTATTTAAGCTATTAAAAATTAATGTGTAATAAAAAATGTTAATTGGTAGATTGTCCTTGAGGATTGCCATGTTGGCCGGAACGGACTTTAAAGAAATAATAAAGTGTTTTGAGACATAACTTGTGTATAAATTATTTTATTTAAATAATAAAACCAGTATATATGTATAAAATAAGTGAAAAGATATTAATTTAATATTTTCATATTATGTTCAAATGTATTATGAAGTATCTCTATTTTATTTTTTTGTGTATGGCATTAATTATTTAACATTTGACAGATGGACTCAGACTCAATTATGTGAAACAAGAAGAGTTGCTTGTTCCTGAGGAAGGTAAGTTTTTTTTTTTTGGAAATTATCATTTTTCTGCATATTTCTGAACGGTATATTATTATGAGATGTAGATAGTTGACCGTAGATTAATGCTTG
>NW_027106917.1:71517-85365 GCF_000696795.3 Halyomorpha halys | reverse complement strand
GTTTTGTTTATTTATGTTGTTCTTTGCTGACCGCACCCCCCGATAAACTTCTTCAAGGTATATTATTATCTATATTTCAAGGCTAAAGATTTTCATTTGAGAATACACTCTCAGAGAATGAACTGTTGTAAAAATGACCAGAAAGTAGATTTTCGCATGTGTAACAAAAATTAGTTGATGGTATCTGGATTTTATTCAAAACCTATTTTACTCCAATTGCTAACTTGCCTCCGATTTTGGTATACCACCCCTTATCTCTATGAAAGGGCGAACCTTACCAAAATATAATAGGATACAACCCTTATCCCTTTGAAAGGACTAACCTTACCAAAATATACACCTTATCTCTATGAAATGGCGGACCTTATCAGAATATAATAAAATACAATCCTTATGTATAGAAAGGACAAACCTTACCAAAATATACCCCTTATCTCTATGAAAGGACAAACCTTACCAAAATATAATAAAATACAACCCTTAACTCTATGAAAGGGCAAACCTTACCAAAATATACCCCTTATCTCTATGAAAGGGCAAACCTTACCAAAATATACCCCTTATCTCTATGAAAAGGCTAACCTTACCAGAATATAATAAAATACAATCCTTATCTATAGAAAGGACAAACCTTACCAAAATATAATTAAAAACAACCCTTATCTTTGTGAAAGGACAAACCTTACCAAAATATACCCCTTATCTCTTTGAAAGAACAAACCTTACCAAAATGTAATAAAATTAACCTTTATCTCTGTGAAAGGACAAACCTTACCAAACCTGACATGATGGGTTTCACAACCTAAATTTTTTTTTTTAATGAATCTTCTTGAAGTAAACAAAGAATTCCACTAATTGATTTAATTTTGTATTTATTTTGAAGATTTTTTATGTTTTAGTAATAGTAATTAACCATTAAAAGGAAGATGGGTGCTGTCAAAGAAAGAAAACTCAAATAGTCATAAAACTTTATGTATTTATGACCATGAATTTTTTCTTTGACGAAACCTGGACCATATTCTTTGTATTATTATACATGTTCAATCGACGGTCTTCTAGTAACTAACCATTAGCTAAATAATTTGGTGTATGCCATAATGTTTCAATTGGTTTTTTAAAAAAATATTTTCTGTGTTTCTTCATTACTACCTAAAGAAAAGTTTATTGATTGTTTTTTTAGTTAGTTATATTTTAAATAGTATCATTTTATTATCTTTGTTTATTTAAAATTTACACTGTTTTTTCTTCTTCTCAATAGTTATATTTTAGCTATTAAGTTGTTTTCTTTTCTTTTGTGCACTAAGTTTTCTCTATTTATTTTTTCCTTTTCTTCTTAATTATTTTTATTTTTTGTTTATTTTTCGTATCTCGTACCTATACTTTTTTTATTTACTAGGCCAACCCCCTTTGTAGGTCCCAACACTATAACAGATGTAAATAAATAAATAATATATTCCTTTAATCCATATGCAAAGCATGCATGTTAAATTAATATTACCAAAAGACAAAATCATTAATGTTGGCTAATGATTCGAATAAAATAATTTGTAATCGGTTTTTGTTGCAGTTCCCGCAGTCAATATCAAAGAAGAGGAAGAAATGTATATTTCTTGTGGCAAGGCTAATTTTAGATCAAGGTAATCCTTACTGGCTGATTAGGCTTCTCATCAGATTATGTATTTCATTTATCTTTAGGGTTAAAATTAAGTCATCAGCAACATTTTGGTAAAAAGTTTAAAGTTACTGTCAAAGGGAGCGCGAGTGGGTACTCTTATCCTCAGAACATATTTTGGTCATTTCAGTTTAAATACCAAATTTTGGTATTGCGTGTTAAACCATATTTTTAAAGTTTAAATGTGCTAGTTTATGAAAGTTTCCTTTTTTTTATTATTGATTTATATTTTTATTTCCCAAGCTTTTTGACTCAAATTTCTGAACTTTTTTGATACTTGGTTCAGAAGAAAAATAGAAGAAATTAATTAAAAAAATTCCTGAAGTGTTATTTTCCTCCATCTATTTTAGAAAATAAGCATATTCAATTTGTTTAATTCAAAGGTTCTATTGTTGGTGGATATTACCAGAATTAATTATGATTTGCTGGTATCGGTGGTATGAATGGTGTGGACTGTATTTGAAATGGATATGAAATAAATTATATATGGTAAACAAAGTGGAAATAAAACTTTTATTCTTGAAATATTTTTAACACAACTGAATAGCACTTGTGTGCGGGCGTTGTCCTGAAGAGAGATGAATTTTTCCTTGCTGAACCAGGCCTTTTTTTTGTTGGTGTAGGAGGTTTGTGTAGTATTGCCCCATAATTGTTTGGCCAGTAGGAAGATAATCTATCAGCAGAATGCCTTTTGCATTCCAGAAAACTGAGACCTTTCCGGCCAAAGGTATTGCCTTTGCTTTCTTTGGTGGTGGTGACAGCGTGTTTCCACTGCTTTGACTGCTGTTTTGTCTCTGGGGTATAGTAGTGGACCCAAGTTTCATCTGTAGTCACAAACTGGAGCAAACGATCTTATTGGTTGTGCTGAAAACGGACCAGATTTTGTTCGGACAGTTCCAATCTGGTGTGTTTATGGTTCAATGTCAAGAGCTGCAGCTCCCATCTTGAGGATAATTTTCGCATTTCCAATTCTTCGGTTAAAATGTGATATATCCGTTCAGATGACATCCCTACAGCTTCAGCAATCTCACGCACAGTCGACGATCCTACATGACATTTTTATGCACCTTTGCGATAAATTCTGGGGTCGTAGCACTTTTTGGCCGTCCACCATGCGGATCATCATCTAAGTTCTCCCGACCAAATTTAAACTCGCTAGTCCACTTGGCAACAGTTGAATATGGAAGAGCAGAGTCCCCCAGTGTGTTCTGAAAGTTGGAATGAATTTCCTTTGCTTTCATACCTTTCTTTATAAAGTACTTAATCACTGCTCGAATCTCGGTTTTTCCATTGTCACAAATCACTACGCATAAAACAACAACAAAGGGTTATCACTACCAATCATGCCACGTATTAACTCAGAAAGGTTATATGATTATTGCACGGGAACCTCGTTGCTCTAGCACTGATATCTAGCAGTGATTCTGAGAACTTTTCAAACCACCCTCATATTTTTCAAAGGTATTTTTTTTTTCAAAATGGCTGCATATTAGTAGTTTCATTCGTCCATATCTTGGTTATTTATGATGAAAGAGGAAAAATAGTAAACTCTTTTTGAAGCACTATCCCAAGACTTAAATAAAAAAAAAGACAAAGTTAGTAAAATATGTAAAGAAAGAAAACAAAATATAAATTATGAATATTATCCATAGAAAGGGCGGACTGTTCCTTATTTTTTACCTTGATTAGACTTCAGCTCCTGATACTTTAGTTTCTAATCAGACATTCTGTGTTTGAAATAAATCACTAAGAAAAAACTTGAAAGCATTTAGAAAGAAAACAACTATTTTTTACAAGTCATTTCAAAGGTGAAAATAATCATTCAATCCCCCCCCCCAAAAAAAAAAATCGTCAACATCAAATAATAATGGTCTGATTTCAATGATTTTTGTTTGATTTTATAGGAAATTAAATTTATTGAAGCAACTATTACACAATTTATCTTATAATGTAGACTTTTATAAATGTACAAAAGTTCATTGTCAAAGATTCTTTTTTTTTAAATATACATATATGTATGTATAAGTTACGGTCTGAGTGAAATGTCAGCTGATAAAGGCCGTCAGGTGATCGACTAGATCAGCTGATCGAGATGTATATATAGAGGTACTGAACCAAATAAAGTTAGTCTTGTTTACACATTAAGAAAATATTCTTCCGACATCCTTTTCCTTTTTTATTAGTTTTTCTCCACCATCACGTAACTTATGTATATATAGAATGAATATATTATATATGAAGAAAATTACAATAAGCACACATGTGTGTGCGTGCATGCATTTGTGCATGGCTACAGCAAATTAATCTTAATTAATTTACCAAGAAATTTTGATTATTCATTTTTGCCTTATTATTTACAGGTGAAAGGGATTCAGCCTATCAGACAGATATCATTCGGTACAACTCAAAAACTCCAATAAATATATATATATAAAGAAAAAGTAATTTTTCATCAAAAAAAGAAGAAGCCATATCAATCATTGTGGCTACAATGCTACCAATATTGTTTCTTTAAAAAAACATATAAAGAGCCGCCATTCAAATGAGAAACCTTATCATTGTCCTTTTTGTGAGGATATAACAGAAACAAAAAGACATTTAAAAACTCATGTAATAGCTTGTCATACAATTGGAAAACCTCATAAATGTCCCTTTTGTGACCATCAAACAGTAACAAAAATTAATTTGAAAGGCCATGTAATATGTCATACAGGGGAGAAACCTCATCAATGTCCCCATTGTGACCACAAAACAGTGACCAAAAGTGATTTAAAAAGACATGTGACAGCACTTTATACTAGTGAGAGGCCTAAGCAATGTCTCTATTGTGATTATAAAGCAGCAAGAATTAGTCACATTAAAGCTCATGTAATGGCTCGTCATTCAAATGAGAAGCCTCACCAATGTCCTTATTGTGACTATAAAACTGTAACCAAAAGAAATATAAAAACCCACGTAATGGCTTGTCATACAGGTGAAAAACCTTATCATTGTTCCCATTGTGAATATAAAACTGCAAGAGAAAATGATTTAAAAAGGCATATCATGGCTCATCATACATGTGAGAAGCCTCATCAGTGTCCTTATTGTGATTACAGAGCAATAAGGTTAAGTCACCTTAAAGAACATGTAATGGGTCATCATACAAGTGAGAAGCCTCATCAATGCTCTTATTGTGACTATAAGACAGTAACTAAAAGAAATTTAAAAACTCATGTAATGGCTCGTCATACAGGTGAGAAGCCTTATCAATGCCCCCATTGTGACTACAAAACAGCAAGAGGAAGTAATTTAAAAACTCATTTAATAGCTCATCAAATGTGTAAAAAGTTTTTTCAGTGTCTACATTGTGATCATAAGTCAGTAACAGAAGGAGATTTAAAAAAAGACATGTGACAGCACTTTATACTAGTGAGAGGCCTAAGCAATGTCTCTATTGTGATTATAAAGCAGCAAGAATTAGTCACATTAAAGCTCATGTAATGGCTCGTCATTCAAATGAGAAGCCTCACCAATGTCCTTATTGTGACTATAAAACTGTAACCAAAAGAAATATAAAAACCCACGTAATGGCTTGTCATACAGGTGAAAAACCTTATCATTGTTCCCATTGTGAATATAAAACTGCAAGAGAAAATGATTTAAAAAGGCATATCATGGCTCATCATACATGTGAGAAGCCTCATCAGTGTCCTTATTGTGATTACAGTGCAATAAGGTTAAGTCACCTTAAGGAACATGTAATGGGTCATCATACAAGTGAGAAGCCTCATCAATGCTCTTATTGTGACTATAAGACAGTAACTAAAAGAAATTTAAAAACTCACGTAATGGCTCGTCATACAGGTGAGAAGCCTTATCAATGCCCCCATTGTGACTACAAAACAGCAAGAGGAAGTAATTTAAAAACTCATTTAATAGCTCATCAAATGTGTAAAAAGTTTTTTCAGTGTCTACATTGTGATCATAAGTCAGTAACAGAAGGTGATTTAAAAAAACATATAATAGCACATCACACTATTGAAATAACTCCTCATTGTCTTCAATGTGACTATAAAACAGGAAGTGGAAATAATTGTGATTATAAAACAGTAACAGAAGATGATTTAAAGAAACATATAATGGCACATCATACTAGAGAGAAACTTCATCAATGCCCATATTGTGACCATAAAACAGTAACAAAAAGAAATTTGAAAACTCACGTAATGGCTCGTCATACAGGTGAAAAGCCTCATCAGTGTCCCCATTGTGATCATAAAACAGTGAAAGAAAGTGATTTAAAAAGACATATAATGGCTCGTCATACAGGTGAGAAGCCGTATCAGTGTCCTTATTGTAAACATAAAACAGTTAGAATAAGTCGCCTTAAAGTTCATATAATGTCCCGTCATGGAACTAAATGCCAGGTGCCTCATTGTAACCTTAAAGCAATAACAATGCAATTAAAAAAAAACCTATATGGAATACTGTCAAACTGGTCAAAAGCCTAATCAGTCTGATCATTAGGAATATAAGGCTGTTGTCCACAAGAACCTTGTTGAGCTGCAGGAGTGCCCCGCAACATAAATTTTGCAAGGATTTACTGTTAAAACTGTTTTAATCTTTACCTTTTTCGATTTTGGAGTATCAAAGCTTTTAGCAGATAAATATACTTCTAAGCAACCTAATTGTCAAACATTTTCCATGGGGAGGTTAAGGACGTGACGTCTGTGTGGGGGTAGGAGTGCCTGGTTCAGAAAGTTGTGGATTAGAGCTGCTTTCAGAAAACTGGAATGCAGTTGCCCAAGATAAGCAGGTGTGGAGAAGGCTGGTTTGGGCGGCCAGAGATCTGTAGAGCCAACTGAAAAAAAAAAAATGGATTACTATCATGATAAAAACCATCATCACTGTTATCAAAGTGGTTTCAAAGTATCTACCTACATCAATTGGAAAGATTTACCATGCCCTTTCATCGAGGTTAGGAGTTTTTAATCCTTTCCATTCAATTATCACTGGCACAGCAACAACAATCACAAAAATGGTCATTTTTGAGTTTTCAAAAATTTAGTTTTCCAATCAAGCTGAAAAAGATGTTCTCTTGAACGCTTTAGTTGAAATTCACTCTCAATCCAAACAATAGCTATGTTATTCATTAAGAAAATAAATAAAAAAGAAAGAAGTTGGACAGAATCACAATGCGACAACAGTGTGTTGAGCTCAAGTTGTTTTAAAGCATTCACAAAATAAGGACAACAGAGAATGGCGAGGCTCTATAGACCATATTGAAGGAAGAACATGGAGGGAAAATCTGAACATTTTTGCCAAAAAGATATTGAGACTGCTCTGATGAAGAAATAGAAGAATGCAATGGTGAGATTTCATATTATTATTATTTTTTTAACATTGATAATACTTAATGGTCTGAATGAAAAAGTAAGCTCTTTTTTTTAGTTTTGAGGATCATTGAAGATGTTATGTGTATATATATATATTGTAATAATTAATAAAATAAAAAGAATCTTAATAGTTTTTAAACTTTTCTCAAATATAAGAGATCACTTGGGTTCAAATTGAGAACACTAATATCAAATGGATAATAGAATTATATTTAAACTTTTATAATATAAAAAGACACTTAAATTTTATTATATAAAAAGAGAGAGAGAGACTCTTAATCTCAGGGCGTGTTGTTACTAGACAATCAGAACAGGGATTTACAATAATCTCAATTAATTAAATTAAAATCTAGTTTACATTTGTATCTAACTTTATGTATACAAAAACTAACCAAGCTCTACGATTTTCTTGATTCCTGGTGTTTTCTTTGTTCTTCTATTGTTGTGGCGTCCAAAAATGGCTTCTATCTTCTTGCCAGACAGAAATTCATGAGGCCCTACTCCTCTAAGGAGACGTCCTCTCACCTCTCTCTCCACCCAAAGACTCCCTCCAAAAACCAAACCTGCCTTGAGGTTACATGTAAACATCGCTTGTCGCACAATAGTTAGGGATTTTTCCAAATGATTTACTTTCTGAATATTATTCATTAGCACTATTTCTTGATTTCTATTTTTCCTTTAATTTTCTATATTTTAAATTATGAGTGGACAAGTTAAAATAGCTTTTATGATATTTGGATCTGCTCAATGTTTTGATTCAACGTACCGCCATCTTGGCTTTGTTTAGAATACAACGTATTTCTTTTAGACAAAGAAAACTGGTTAGCTTGCTTTATAATTTAAAATAACAAATAGCAATATTAAAATTATACATAAAATAAAACATATCATAAACCCTTTATACATCAAAATATACTATTTACTAAAAAAAAGAGCATATTACAATATATATATATATATATATATAGAGGGAAAAAACCTTCCTCTTGCAGTGGTAAGAAGCCACCACACATCACATCAATTAATTCACACAACGAGAATAAGTCCTCATCTTTTGTCTACGTACAGAAAAAAACCTAAACATTTGGAGAATGTGCTCGGCATTTTGCTCACCTTCTCTACATTTGCAGATAGGACTAGAGCCAATATGGAACTTTTGGAATAGGTGGGCTCAGAGATGGTTGTGCTCCGTTCGTAGGCAAAAGATGAGGACTTGTTATCGTCGTGTGATTTGCTGGATGGCATCTCCGGGGTCATGTTGTCGGTGGCTCCTTATCCATTATTGTCTAATGGCAGCTTTATTTCGTCGAGGCTGAGGTCACAGTCGAAATGTTGACCTAAGGCTTCTCCTTGGCTAGGCTGCTGGTCTGTCCTCTCATTGCCAGTAAGGCCAGTGTCCAATGGCTCTTATAACTTACATTTTGGTACATAAATGACAATAATTTAAATAATTACTTAAGGGATCCAGTATTTTTTAAAGTCATTTAAGTTATACCTGTCATAAATAAAGGTTTATCACACATCCACGATATAGATGTGTCATTGCCCAATATTTTAATGTCCAGCCTTTGTGGTTCTCTATATAGTTCACCAACAGGCAATCAGTCTGCAAGTGTAGCCATATGCCAGGCTTCTGCTTTAGGACTAGTAAGATGTGACCACCTAAGAGCTGTGCTAACAGCCATTCTTTACCTCCTTCGAGGAATCATGTAGTGTGTTTGTGTGCAAAAGCGCTCTCACAAGTTAGAGATGTACGTCTATGTTGACCATGTCAAAACAGAATATATAACATTTACGGGTATAGTATTGAGAAACTGGAGTGGAATAAGGAAACGTTACCTTAAATAGGTAAAAAATAACCTAATCAGTGTAATATTGAATATAATACTTTGCAAATAAATTTGATTCTATGAAAAGTACTATATAACTTTTTTTTTGTATTTTAGATGTCGTTAATTGAAAAATTATATAAAAACCCAAGAAACCTAGAACCTGGGACAATATACAAAATAAATCGATTAACAAAAAGGGAGACGCTATCGAAGCAATTATAAGAGAAGAAGACAGAAGAGAGGAGGAAATAAAAACTTTCCTCCCTACAAGATACGTTGAATGCACTACTGAGGGGGAGCTGCAAGATTATAAAGGTATGCATCTCTATTATGTATAATAAATATAAATCGAATCTACATTAAATTACAAAACTATTTATGTGTTTTCCCATTTTCAGCAGGAAGTATAAGAATGAGATACAGGGTTAAGCGAAAAAATGTTTACCAAATAACATTTTTTTTAGAAATGTATAGGATAAATATTGTATTTATAACTTTTAATTTAATTTAACATTTTTTAATTAATAAGTAGTTGTAGGCGTAATGAAATATGTATTTATGTACAAAATGTGGGTTAATTTTGTCCAGTAGTAGACATAAGTGTCAATGGACTTCATTTTACTGTCGAGGCTGTGAAAAATTAATTTTCCATGGGTTTTTCACATAAAAATAAGAAAAAACTAAATTAGGTAGTCAAGATAGGCAGCTTGAAATAGTTTTCAGTGGAGCCTGTAGAAAAGAAGCGAAAATATTCCATATTTAATAGGTGGAAGGGGAAATCCACTCTGTTACAATGGTGTAATCATAAGTTCCCTAAATAACACGGTCAAAGATATGTATATCCTAATTATATTTAAGTAGTGGCTGTTTTTAGCATTTGGAACATACATGAGTCAATTTTTTTAACATATTATTATATTGTTGGTTATAATTTCTTTGATTAAGTTATTCCGAATATGGTTTTCAATAATGTTATTATAGGGAAGCATCCATATTGCTAGTTAACCATTTGATAGCAGTACTGAGACTATTATAGACTACACTGAGACGAAGTCTTCGTTTATTTCTGTTATGGGACTTTAAAGATTCAATTTCATCTTCTAAATAGACAATTTGTTTAAGGGTCAAGTTTTAAATTGATTCTTTAGTGGAGAAATATATTAAACCTTGTTTAATAGTTTCTATATTTTCTATTAAATTAATCATTATTATTTCACTGAGGGTCGGGAATCCCTTCCTGAGTTACCTCTAGTCTTTTGTTTGTTACCTCTCCTTTCAACTAGATGTCCCATATGAATCCTATAATTCTTACGAAGCTCATTAATTCTTTTGCATCTGTCCTAGTCATGTCTTCAGGTACCATCTTATCCTGTCCCAAATATTGCTGTCTTTAGAAGGTACGGCGATCACATCCACACAGAATATGCTGTGCATTTTCTTCGTCTTCCTTACATAGGTAAAATCCTCCACCAGCTTCATTTTCTTAAGATGATATTTTATGGAGCAGTCCTGCCCTATGACATGAGGAGTCCTGTTATCGTCCTCAATTCTTGTTGCTGAAGAAGCATTGTTAGGTAGAAGCAACTCAAGCAAGGGTTTCAACCTCTCAGGATCAGGACATATTGAGTTTTATGATATGATATACCCAAGAAAATGTTTACTGGGCATTGAAAATTTTCTCAAAATTTATTTGTAGGCCATATTTTTTTATTACTAACATGAAACACTGAAGATTTTTGTCTTGTTCAGCTTTATCATTATCACAAACAGTGATGTCATCCAAATAGGAGAAAACTCATGTTAGATCTTCATCGGAATTAATTTTGTCAATCACACATTGAAAACATGCTACCCATATGGTATTTTTTTTCTCTGATACAATTACCCTTGAGCTTTAAGTTCATTGTAGACTTTCTCATCATTGGCAATGGGGGACCTGTTGGTAGGCACTTTTCAGATCTATTGTACTAAAAATTCTGTACTTCGCCATATTTCTTACCAACTCATCCATGTTGGGTAGAGGGTAGGTGTCTAATAATGTAGACCTGTTTATGGTTTGAGAATAATCAATAACAAGCCCCTTCTTATGATTTTTATCTTTCTATTATATGTATCATATCAAAAAAATGTAATTTATAAATTTGTATATGTCCGGTCACGGATTGATCAGTATGCTGTGTAATGTAGCAACCCGATGTATTTGGGCAGCATGATTGAATAAATTTCTTTCTCTCTGTGCCACCAAAACCTGGGCTCGTCATGGAGAGTTGCTTTCCTCAATAATTTCATCTGAGAGTAACTGTTCTATTTTCTGTTTGATGAATTTGTGATCAGACTCAGAATAAATTATTGACTTCGTAGCTATAGGTTTGCTATTTGGAGCGAAAACGCAGACTCTACTCTGGCTACTGAGACCAAACAAATTGTTATTGGTTCTCTATTTCCATCTAGTTTTAGTTGCACATCAGAATGTTTTTTTTAAAAAAATCCTGACCGAGTAGTACATCACAACTGAGGTCCTTTAGTACAGACTGTTTAAATTGAGCATAGGTGTAACCTAAAAGGTCAAGAGTAACAAGCACATATTCACTTGCTCGTGAAGAAAGGGAGGTTTTCGCCATTGGTACGCTTCCACTTTCAGTATAGACTCGCAAATCATAACGTTTAACGATATCTAGAATGATAAAGCTATTCGAACTTTCAGTATCTATTAAACACTGCACGGGTTGGCGATCTATTTTAGCTATTACTTCAGCCTTTGATGGTTGCTAAGATTATGCTGCTACTGGTCCTCTTGTACTATTCACTGAATTCTTCCTCCTACATACCGAAGCATAATGCACTTTTATTTTACAATTCCTGCATTCTATGTCTTTAGCATAGTGAACGAGGGTGACAGTTGTAACCACAAAGCAATTATAAGCAATTGTATGCAATAACCAATTGTAACCAAAAAGCAATTATCTCCCTTCCTTGGGATAGCAGAAAGAACATGAGAAGTTACTTATAAATTGTCTTCTGGTGAGACAACATTGGATGTCATGCAGCTGACAGAGTACTTTTCCTGGTATTGTTAGAATTGTTGGTGAGCCATTTCCAGGGTCTGAGCTGGCATTTACAACCTCCTTCAAACTCAAAGTTTCATACTCCAAGAGTCGCTGACAGATAGAATTCTATGTCAGTCTATTAATAAAAGCATCACCAACATATTCATCCTTATGCTGAGAAGCATAAGAATTCACATTCATTGGCAAAGAGATTTAAATTTTGTACAAACTGATCAATACTTTCTCCTGCTTGTATTCTTGTTGTGAGTAAGTGCCTAGCAAATATTTCATTTTTCTTTTCTATATAAATAGTATTTAATGCATCAATGACTTCTTGGAATGCCCCCTAATCATTTACTAAATCATTAATATTATGAGACAAGTAGTTTGTAAAAACCTTAAATTTGTCTTATTAAATGTCTTAAGCCGATGTACCCATTCTTTACCTGCTGAAGGAGAACTTGGCTCAGTCTCAAATCCAGTTGGTCTGAGATACTTATCCATTTGTACTGGGGACTATATTTCAAATAAATACAATTGTATAAATAAAATCATTTCTTAGAACCTTTAGAAAGGCTTTTATTCATTTAAAATGTACCCATAAACACAGATATCTGAAACAATAAACAGATACAAGTAGGGAGGTTACACAGTGTTGCTTTACAGTGATACTGTAACACTGGTTTTGAAGATATGCTCCTCAATCATTTCTTGTAATTTTTTCTTAGTCGTTTTTCCTAGGATAAGCCATTTTAATTTTGCATTGAAATTTACCAAAAGGTTTTTTAATTTGTGAGTCTTCTCTACCGCTGGATATACAAATTTGATACTTTTCCACACTAACTGGTCGATCGTTTATAATAAACATTTGATTATGACTACTTACCTGGGAGTGTTGAGTGGAAAGGCTTTCCACGTCATTGAGAACTTTGTGTTCTCGGGCTTCTGGTAATGGGTTGACTAAATCGGTAATTAGTTCCTGTTACATAGGTGCATTCTCGAGTCCAGAAGGCATTTTTTAAAATTCATAATGTCTGTTTTCATTTGAAAAATCTGTCTAAGGAATGGATTCTGGTTCCATTTTGATCTGATGAAATCCAGATGCCAAATTACACCTTTGATACGATCGTTGGGCCTTGTGCCCTCTCTTCATGGTAGTTAAGGCCGGCGATCTACCATGGGACTGGTCTAGCCCTCACTTACCGTGCCGGTTAGATTCCTTAGCCATATCATGGATATCTGTTATTCTGGTCACTCTGTAGTCCAAGTCAGCTGGCTGGAACATTCTCGCCTCATCCCATTCCTCATCAACTAATTTTCCCTCTAGTGTTGACCGGAAGGCATTCCGTCATCCAGATGTCGATGATTGGTCTGTTGAAAATTAGGTGGGTGAGGGTCCTGAATTGTACCCTAAAATTCTTGTTACCTCAAAAGCGGTGAGCCGGTGGGTACCTCTATCTCTGACAGCCTCTGGGCTCTAGGCAGCGGACTGTAGACTCCCTTATCAGTCTGTAATGTTGTTGTATACCATGCCGCAGCGATGTATTTATATTATACATGCGTACCACAACAAACCTCCTTAGCTGCGTAATAATTACTAATTTAATTTTAATTACAAAATAAAAACTAAATTGTTATTAAAAAAAAGGAAATTAACTTATAATTAAAAAAAAAATAAAAAAACACTTGGAATTAAAATTAAACTAAATTAAAGAAAAGAAGGTACACTTTTGGGCTTTAACAATAGTGTTGTTAAAAACTATTGGGTATGATAATACATAATAAGTAGTCGAAGGGGCAACCTTTAATAGTAATTTTGCTATGTACTATTAGCACATTTACTTGGGATGCCAGGATAATCTCTGAAGGCAATTATCCAAAATAAGTTAATTAATTGATTATAAATTGAGTCCTAAAAA
>NW_027106917.1:62016-71066 GCF_000696795.3 Halyomorpha halys | reverse complement strand
CTGTTCTTCTAAATTCCCTCTCTGTATTTTTCTCCCACTTCTCTTTTGGGGCGTTACCTTATTTTTAAATCTCTTCTCTGATTGGTTATTGATGTCCGAAGACTCCCGAGGCAGGTGTCCCCCTCCTCAGGGCCGAGGTTGTGTAACAAAAAGTTTGACTTGTCCAGGAAGGGCCTGCACCTGGTTAATTTGATTCTGGTCCCTCGTCCTAAACTATCATTTTTGTTACAACAATTAAAGGTTAGCCAATCTAATTTTCTCAGGGGCCTCTGGTAATGTGACAAACTTAATACAGATGTTTTCACATCCGAGGATGCTAAAAGCTTCCCAGAAGGATACCCTGACCAGGTATAGGGGCAGGTGACGAAACACCTTAATAATACCCCGGATTGTCAATACATAGCAATTTAATAAAAAAATAAATCATTCGGAATTTGATGTTGAGCACATTGCTTTACTCAGTAGCCAATTTAATTCTACATCTCATATTAGTAAAAACTTATAGGGGATTTTTATGTTTTTAATTTCATCATATGATAAGACACTGGGATGAGTTAAGCCAAGTTTACATTGTTCGAGTGCATCTTCTGTTTCCTGTAACTGTGTTTCTAATAGGGTCCTGTAAGCTAAAAGGTCATGGTAAGATAATTTGACAGGAGTTGTATCCAAAACCTTGTTATTTGTTTCTACGTTATTTTTAAAATGATTCAAAATTATGATATCATTATTTAAATCATGAACTAATTTTCTATTGAGACTGATTCCAGCCTCTTGGTTGTGTTGTATGTGTTATAAATTATTTTCCACCTTTTGTACAATGGTGTCATATTTCTGTTTATCATCTGCATCCATCGTGCCGGTTAACCAACTGAGAGCTGAGCCTAAACCATTGACTGTACCTCATTTTTCTCTATTTATATGTTTGCGCTTAGTAAGGTGGGTAATTTCATTTGTAATTCGTTCATATCTTTTTTCTTTCTACCCAGAGGGTCTGAGCCAGAAGAATGAAGGTCAGAAGAAACTTGAAATGTTATCGGCAAGATGTTCGTTTTGCCTCGTGCCTTTAATTGTTCATGGTTTCTCAGAATTATTTGTTTTCTTAGGTATTTTAATTTGGCTGGGATTCAATTTTTTCGTTTTGCCCTTAGATGTTAAAAATTTCCCACCTAATTATTTACCTTTTCTGTATTTAATTTCCTTTTTATTGGAGCTGGGTTTCCTAATGTACACTTCATTAGGTAATTTAGGAGCGTCTTCCCTTGTCTCGTTTCTTTTGTTGATGTATTTTTCTTTATTTTGCTCGATACTCGTTTTCATTGCTTCCCTAGTTGTTTTTAATTTTTCGTCATATTCCTGAATTAAATATTCTTGAATTTCCGGGTTCTCGTTATAATTTTCTCTACTGATCCCAAAAGTAATTTCATTGGGACTTATTTTCAAATTTTGGTCCTGAGAATTATTGTAAGTGATCGCGGCTAGTTCAATTCTTTCTTTTTCAGACCCGGAGGTCTGGGGGTTCATTATTTTGTCCATGAATGTAGAGCTTGCTCGGTTAAGTAACCCTAGTGAATTTGGGTGATTTGGGGTTGTTTCGTGTTTTATCAATTTTGTGATATTTCAGGAAATCTCGAAATAAATTATTGTCATACTCATGGCCGTTGTTTGTTGTAATGACGAGGGGTTTTGGGAAGTGGACCTAAGATTTTCTCAAAATTGCCATCGACTCAACAGCATTTGCCATTACACTATATCTCGTAAATAATTTTTTCGAAAAGCTGTTTTCAATGATATAAACATAATAATTTCGCCTGTGGAGTGTATCTATCATGATGGAGTCAAATGGTTTTTCCGGTGTTGGTGTAATCATCAATTTAGGTCTGATCGGCCTTCTGTCATACTTATTTTTATTGTCTCACATTGATTTATAATGTCGGTATTATGATCCTTCATATTGGGCCAGTAATATTTAGTTTTTAATTTCATTTAAGTTTCACTTATACCCCTGTATACATCGGGATATGTCCGTTTCTTACTTTAGGTATCTCAAGTGTATGTTGAATTGTTAAATTAAAATTAGTGTGGAAAAGGGGTGTTGAAATTATGAGACTTTTCTGGTTATTAATCCATACGATTAGGTCCTAACATCTGCATTAATTTATTTTCCAATTGTTCTTCATTTTGATTATACGGATATATGAGTTCTAAAGGTATTCTTGTTTTGTTAAATATCTTTTCGACTAGATATTGGTTAAAGCCCTTTATGATGACGATTTGATTTTTCTCTACGTTCACAGGTCGTTGACAGTCGTCGACGATAAGGATCCTATTATCTGAAGACTCGGCAGAGTGTTGAGTGTCCAGAGACGAATTATCTTCTATATGAGCTATGACGAGTAATATGATATATGTCATACTCTTGTTTTTCTGAGAGGTGCTTGTCGACAGGATTCCGTGAAAGATGGTCAGCAACCTTATACGCCTTACCCTGAATATAGTTGATGCCATATTCGTGATCTCCTCGAGGGAGGTATACAGAGCATAATGTGAACGAGCAAGGTTGTGATAAAATTCTTACTGCTACTGCTTGCAAATTAGAGGTAATATGTAAGTCATTAAAGGGGATATTCTGTTCCACTAAAATACACACCCACCACAAGCAATGCGACCATCTGTATAATCTTTCCTCCTAATAGCATATCCCTGAACTTCAAACATATCAGTAGGTTTTAAATTTGTTTCTTGTAAGCAAGCTACTGAGCAATTATAGTAATTCAGTAAGTACTTTAATTCATTTCTACGATACGATAAACCATTTAAGTTCCATTGCATTATATTCATTTTAAATAAAACATTCTAGCCATACAGCCTGCTGAAGAAAAGGATCCGAGACAGCTTCGTATAAAGATATTTGTGTTAGAGTTAAGATTATAAACCATGCAGTAGTAGTGAAAATAAAATGTAATGGTTGGCAGCCATACAGATGAATAACGAATTACCATTAACAGACAAACAGAGACAAATGCAGAAAAGAAATAGTCCATTGTTATAAGAATTATGATGCTGAAAAGCATAGGATAAAGATAAAGAACAAACATATTATTGGGCATATTGAGATAATTGTGATTATAAGAACAAATATCCAATGGTAGTAAGTACAGATAAAATACACAGTTAATTTTAATTGTCTACTTTTTTTTTTTTGTCTTGTCGATACTGCATCTTTTTTATTTATCGAGGAATAAGACTCTTCACTAAAAGAAAAGTTTTGAGACACTGGCCTGTTTTCAATTATTTTCTAAATTTTTTAAACTAGATGCCACTGTGGAATGACTTTGGTTTCCATTTGTTACTTCTTGGAGGTTGGCAATATTAGTTTTACTTCCTAGTTGTTCACTATTGTTTTGTGAAGTTACTAGAGATTCGTCGTTGCAGTTAATGTTGTCATCTGTGTTAATGTTTACCAAATTGGATTCCAAGATACTTATTTTTTTACATAAAAGTTCGACGGTATTGGCCAACTTAGCTAACTGTTCTAGCAGAGTCTCAGTTATAGACTTTTCCTGTGGCGATGAAGGGGGAGGAGCCGATACAACATCCGCGTGAGTTCTCATCCTACCATTTTCTTTCTCATGTTTTTTAATAATTGCTTCTGCTTGACGATATGACACTTTCTCCTGTACTTGGATTTTTTCAATTTTCTTTTCCCATTCATATACTGAGCATTTACTACTATAAGCTGGATGATCATGTTCGCAGTTTAGGCATTTGGGGGAATTATTACAAGTTTCACTACTGTGTGTATTTTCTCCACATTTACCACAGTTCTTTGTTTGGCAATTTTTACTAGTATGTACATATACTGTTCTTGAAGCATGAATAACAAAGAAGAGGCTTCGGCTCATACGGTCTGATTCTAATGAAATGAAAATCTAAGATTACTTTTTCTGGTAGGTCACACTTCTCGAAAGTTAAAATAAGTAGTAGCTTTCTTTTCATTATTAATTTTTTTATAGATCCTTTTAACATTAACAATGCCCTGACTTTCAAGTTCTGAAACCAATTCATCCTCTGTGTAATTCATCAACTCCGGGACATAAGCAACCCCACAAGAAAAATTCAATGTTTTATGTAGTTCCAATAATATGGGAGTATTTCGGAACTTTTTGATATTACTCAAATTGACAAAATCTTTTTCATTAGTCACCACTAATACTATTGTACCGTTTTTTAAAATTTTGACATTAACTTGGGGACAGTAACTTTTTATAAACCAACATACCCTAAACGGGCTGAAATTGTTAAAATTTTTATTGTCCAAATTTGTATCTAAACACATGACAATATACTTTTTGGACCATTCACCTTTTAATTTAAACATGCCCCACGTGTCAGGCGGTTTAGGTTGTAAGCTTGTCGCCATGTGCTAATAAAATAAATAAAGAGAATAAATGATAGTAAAAAAAAACAAACACAAATTCCAGGACCACTGTTAAGACACTTTACCAAGCGATGTTGATAACCAGGTCTGATAGGAAAATGTAATAAAACATTATTTTTGCTGATCTGTCTGAAGTCAGATTCGACAGGAAGCTTCACTCTCTTCTAGAAACTGAATTTACACAGAACAATAGCACTATTGTTATCCGAGATCACAAGAGCAGACTGCGATGTGCACACTTCGAAATCTGGAAGAGAACTGGTTCTTTTCTTTAAGGAAATATGTGCTTCAGTTCGCGTTTTAACTGTTCTAATGTATGCGATGCTTTAAATTGTTGTATTAAATAGTTAAGTAATTCTTAAACTGAATGGAATGTGTTTGTTAACTAACAGTCTCTAGCAAAACCTTTTAATTTGGATTTAACTATGGTTAGTAACTGATCGTGATTTTGATCCTCGAGCAGATTATTATCTGTACGAACATTTTTAAAACATTTGTTTAACACCATTAAAGAAAACACTACGTCGTATGGATTTCCATCAAAACTAGACG
Source organism: Halyomorpha halys (assembly GCF_000696795.3). Taxonomy (NCBI): domain Eukaryota; kingdom Metazoa; phylum Arthropoda; class Insecta; order Hemiptera; family Pentatomidae; genus Halyomorpha; species Halyomorpha halys. Next base: position 66,076 of record NW_027106917.1, on the reverse strand, counting down.
AATGTTCATAATTTTCTTTTGTCATTTGATACGTAATTGCCATGTTTTCGGTAGGATTAGTCTCTGTTACTGATTCTGAATTAATGTTAAGCCTTTGTATTATCCTAGCACCATTGTTCCCCATAACATAAAATAGTAATAATAATAAACATGTGTGTATGTACATAAAAAAATATAGTGGTTTACACAAAAAATTATTATACCTCAAGTATTCTTAAAAGTAGTTCCAGAGATGCAGCTAAAATAAAAATTCGGATTGGGGTAAAAATCGAAGAGTACCAAGGGCAAATCCCGTAAGCGGTGCCTTCAGTCTTCTTGATTACCAGAGGTTTTCGATTCTGATAGTATAAGTGATGGAGTCTCCCTGTGGTCTCGAGACGGAAAATGGCTAAGAACAGTCACGGTTTTTACTCACTCTAGTTGAACCCAGTCTCTGTTTGAGCGCCAATTATGAACTATGACTCACAGAACATATATACAAAATATAATATTCATGGACTTTTGAAGTGTCGACGGGTCGTTGCATAGACCTATAGGCATTCGTAGGGATTCAAAGTGACCCTTGTCGCGGCATAATGCCGTTTGTTAACTGAGTCTTTGTGTACATTTATTTTATAAAAACCGAAACAGAGATCCATGGTAGTAAAAATAGTGGCTTTTCCCAATTTTCCAAGTAAATCCTGTATATTTGGCAAAGGATAGCGTTCTGGGATTTTTTCTCGATTAAGTTTCCGGTAATTGATCACCATGCGAATTTGTTTCGGACCTGATGCGTGAGCTCGTTTTGCTCACCCATACAGGTGAATTATAGAGAGAGTTGCTGGGTGTGATTATTTTGTTGTCCAAGATTTTGTTAATTTCCTTTGTAATTTATTCTATAAATTGTTGTGGGTATCAGTAATTGCATGAGTAAATTTTTTCATCTGTTTTGGTTTTAATTTGGTGCTCAAGTAAGTCAGTTGCAGATAATCTGTCCTTTTCAGTTTTAAAAATAGTTGGATAATTTTTTAAAAGATTAAGTGATTCGGTTCTGTGTTGAGAGGGAAAGAGTCTCTTTCCATTATAAAAGGAAACTCGTGCTGTGATCTAATTGATTGATTTTCAAAGTCTACTTTAAGATTCAAATAGTCCATAAGTTCTGAACCGATTAAAACTTCATAATTTGGGCTGAAATCTAATATAAAATTTTTTCCTTTGGTTTGACATTTTAAAAATGTATTGTGAATGTTAGTAGTTATAATTATGATAGATAGTTGACAGTGGATGACTTATACGAGGGGAAGATGGTTGTGGGTGGAGTCAAAATAAAACACAAATAGGTTGATGTAACTTATTTAATCGTGCCAACTTATCGGCTAGAAATTCAGCCTTTATCAGGGCTGTTAGCTTGAAATCTAACCGTAAAGTCAGTAATATTTATATTAGTACTACTCTTAGTAGTTATAGTTCTAGTAGTTATATTCTCTGTCTTTTTCTTTTCTGGCGGTGGTCACAACAATAAAATGCATAGCAGCAACACAAGAAGGAGCTTGTAGAGAGGCTGGACACAACTTCCAAATGCAGAGCCCTTGTAGATAAATAAATCGACAAGCATAGATATGCCTTACTGATTGTAGCCTTTCTTCTATTAGAGTCTTTTATAGAAAAGGAACCCGCATAATCTAATCCTTCTTGCAAGAATGCTCGGCATGGTGTCAATTGCGCTTTAGGTATGGCTGCCATGAGTAGATTAAGTGGCTTCGCTTTTCGTATACAGCATTGGACATAGTTTTGTATTCTACTGTGGATGAGGGGTAAGACGGATGGAATCCAAAACTCATCCTGGGCAAGGCTAATGTAAGCGATGGCCCAGCATGAAAGCTCCCTTGTTAACACATTCTTTTGTATTAGATACACGCAGCGCAATTTGGCTGCTGAAAATTCTTCTGCTGTGATGCATCTAACGGTTTTAGTTTCTTTGGTGCTGACATGATGGGCAATGCGAAGAAGTAGAGCTACTACCCTATTGAGAAGATGAAAGTCCGAAAATCTCTCCATCCAATTGTCGGACGTAGTGTTGGGTTTGTTTACTGATGCTGAACTGCTGGTGGAAGTAAGTGAACATATAAGAATATTTAATTCATTAGGTCTCCAATTTTCTATGGGATCACGGAGCCATTGTTGCCCATGCCACCATAAAGGACATTCTAGCAGAGTGTTTGAAAGGCATTCACGAGAAGCTAAATAACTGGGATTTTCTTTTGATGATACGTGGAGCCATGTGCTGAGCGGTAGCAGGTCATGGATCTGGGTAACTCGATTTGCTTCAAAAACCTTTAGCTGGGAAGTCTCGCAGTAGATCCAACTTTATACAATCTTGGAATTGGTGAAACATTAGGGGTTGGGTATTTAACTTAGGAGATTTGTTTGAGGATAATAAACGGCAGAGAAGCACGGCTTCGCAGAGTTCCATTCACGCTACTGATATGTATTTAATTGCAGGAACCTTTGCCTTGGATTTTATGAGATTGACGCTAGTGCATCCTTCGAAGGAGGTGACACGGAGATACACTGGTGGCATAACCCTTATTTGATGCGTCACAAAATCCGACCAAAAGAAATGAAGCTTTCTCCTGACTTTCGTATCTAGGAATAGTGAGCCAAGATATCAACGGCCATTCCTGCACGATTAGTGCCCACTTCTCAGCGAGAGTTGTATGGCTAACGTTCCTATCCAGGTTTTCATGCCAAATTTCTTGTAGCAAACACTTGGCCAAAACACCACAGAAGATAAGAACCCCAAGGGATCTAACATCCTTGCTATCGCTGAAAGGACCAGACGCTTGGTCACTGGAGGATGGCTGGAAGATAGAATAAGAAAAGGAATCTGACAGCGAATTCCATACAAGGCCCAAGATCTTAATGGGTTCTATCTCATTTTGATAAATTTGAACCGGTAAACTTTGGTGTCCTCTGGGATTAAATCTGTAACTGTTGACGCCTACTTATTTAGAGAATACTCCCCTTTAGAAAAGAACTCACAGAGTTGTTGTTGCAGTTCTTTTCCTTCTTGGACAGAGTTTGCTCCACTAACGATGTTGACGTACATGGAGCGACTGATCACCTCGACTGCTAGGGGATACACTGATCATTCGTCCTTCGCCAACTGCTGAATAACCCCTATTGCTTGATAAGCACTCGACTTAGTGCCGTAGGTTACTGTGTTTAGCTCCATTTCTTGTATTTATCTATTGGTGTACTATAAATACACCATCCACGTTGTGTACGTTGAACAAACACCAGAAGTAATTAAGAAAACACCACGTTTTCATGGTTTTGACCCTTTAGTGTAATAAATAACTTTGAAATTTATTCATTAGTAGGACTGAAAATAAATTCTATACAGTTTAATGACTTGTGTAAAAAAAAACACAAATTCCGGGACCACTGTTAAGACACTTAACCAAGCAATGTTGATAACCAGGTCTGATAGGAAAATGTAATAAAACATTATTTTTGCTGATCTGTCTGAAGTCAGATTCGACAGGAAGCTTCACTCTCTTCTAGGAACTGAATTTACACAGAACAATAGCACTATTGTTATCCGAGATCACAAGAGCAGACTGCGATGTGCACACTTCGAAATCAGGAAGAGAACTGGTTCTTTTCTTTAAGGAAATATGTGCTTAAGTTCGCGTTTTAACTGTTCTAATGTATGCGATGCTTTGTTGTGTTAAATAGTTAAGTAATTCTTAAACTGAATGGAATGTATTTGTTAACTAACAGTCTCTAGCAAAACCTTTTAATTTGGATTTAACTATAGTTAGTAACTGATCGTGATTTTGATCCTCGAACGGATTATTATCTGTACAAACATTTTTAAAACATTTGTTTAACACCATTAACAGAAAACACTACGTCGTATGGATTTCCATCAAAACTAGACGAATGTTCATAATTTTCTTTTGTCATTTGATACGTAATTACCATGTTTTCGGTAGGATTAGTCTCTGTTACTGATTCTGAATTAATGTTAAGCCTTTGTATTATCCTGGCACCAGTTTTCCCCATAACATAAAAT
>NW_027106917.1:52096-61966 GCF_000696795.3 Halyomorpha halys | reverse complement strand
TAGGATTAGTCTCTGTTACTGATTCTGAATTAATGTTAAGCCTTTGTATTATCCTGGCACCAGTTTTCCCCATAACATAAAATAGTAATAATAATAAACATGTATGTATGTACATAAAAAAAAATATAGTGGTTTAAAAAAAAAATTATTATACCTCAACTATTCTTAAAAGTAGTTCCAGAGATACAGTTCCGAGATACAATCCCGTAAGCGGTGCCTTCAGTCTTCTTGATTACCAGAGGTCTTCGATCCTTGTAGTATTCTGATAGTACAAGTGATGGAGTCTCCCTGTGGTCTTGAGACGGAAAATGGCTAAGAACAGTCACGGTTTTTATTCACTCTAGTTGAACCCGGTCTCTGTTTGGGCGCCAATTATGAACTATGACTCATGAAACAAATATACAAAATATAATATTCATGGACTTTAGAAGTGTCGACGGGTCGTTGCATAGACCTATAGGCATTCGTAGGAATAATTCCGTTTGTTATCTGAGTCTTCGTATACTTTTATTTTATGAAAACCGAAACAGAGATCCATGGTAGTAAAAATAGTGGCTTTTCCCAATTTTCCAAGTAAATCCTGTATATTTGGCAAAGGATAGCGGTCTGGGATTGTTTCTCGATTAAGTTTCCGGTAATTGATCACCATGCGAATTAGTTTTTTCGGACCTGATGCGTGAGCTCGTTTTGGAACTACCCATACAGGTGAATTATACGGAGAGTTGCTGGGTGTGATTGTTTTGTTGTCCAACATTTTGTTAATTTCCTTTGTAATTTATTCTATAAATTGTTGTGGGTATCGGTAATTGCATGAGTTAATTGTTTCGTCTGTTTTTGTTTTAATTTGGTGCTCAAGTAAGTCAGTTGCAGATAATCTGTCCTTTTCAGTTTTAAAAATAGTTGGATAATTTTTTAAAAGATTAAGTGATTCGGTTCTGAGTTGAGAGGGAAATATTCTCTTTCCATTATAAAAGGAAACTCGTTGTGCTGTGACCTAATTGATTGATTTTCAAAGTCTACTTTAAAATTTAAATGGTCCATAAGTTCTGAACCGATTAAAACTTCATAATTTAGTCTAAAGTCTAATATAAAAATTTTTACTTTGGTTTGACATTTTAAAAATGTATTGTGAATGTTAGTAGTTATAATTATGAGAGATATGAACACAAATAGGTTGATGTAACTTATTTAATCGTGCCTACGTTTTGGCTAGAAATTCTAGCCTTTATCAGGGCTGTTAGCTTGAAATCTAACCGTGAAGTCAGTAATATTTATATTAGTACTACTCTTAGTAGTTATATTCTCTGTGTCTTTTTCTTCTCCGGTGGTAGTCACAACAATAAAATCTTTTTGGCGTTTAATTACTTGTGGGATTATTTTCGGGTTTATGTAATTTTTTAAATAACCATTTCCGATTCTTTCTATGTACTACGAACGGAAGTTTATGGAAATTGGTTGTGGGAAGTTCGTATCGCTTTATGTTTTGTAGTCTGGATCTGGGTCGTCCGCCTAAAAAAATCATTTTTGGACTTTCCCCGATTAGCAGTATGTATTTCTAATCGTTCACAAAGTTCCCTTATTTCACGATCTCTGAGATCCTCTTGGTCTAGTTAATTGGTTGTCGGGGTTGATTTTTTTTTAAAGCCACTAACGGTACGCATCGACACTGTGTTTAAAGATTCACCTTTTTCGACGGGCTTATGGTTTTTATGCTGCCCTGAGCCCCGATTTTTATGTCGTCCTGAGCCCTGAAAGAATTGTTTCTGCTCTTCCGGTTTCCATTGTTCCCTATGTCAATTATTTCTTTTATCGTGATTTGAGTCATGATAATCATAATAATGGTCTCGATGGTAGTCTCTTGGTGGATAATTCTGATAGTGTCTCGGATCTTGGTAAAATTTGGGCTCATGATAATTATTATTATTGTTTCCTTTTTTCTGAGTTAAAATTTTTTTGGGGTTCTTGGATTTCCCCAGTTTTCCTCATACTGCCAGAATTAATTAAATCTTCAAAAAGGAGGTGATTTTCATTTTGTATCAATTTAAGTAAATCGTCTAAGGTTTTTAGTTTGTCCGTTTTGTTCATCAAATGTGTCCTAATATGAAGAGGCATGCCAGTAAAGAAATGGTATTATATGTCTTTTTCCAGGACCGAGACAATTGTAGCCCTTTCCGGGATTTTGTATCCTATATTTTGATATTAGGAAACGGCTCTTATCTAATCTTTGAAGGAAATCTTGTGGATGTACCCTATACTCAATCCTCATGTTCGAAAGTTCAAATTTAAGTTGTTCTATTGACCTAGAATCTCTAAAAGTATTGCTAGTGGTATTTTTGTAGTCAGCATCTCCCGTCAGTCTCGCTAGCATCTTACTGTGTAAGCACGTCAAAGCAAGGTCGTTTAAATCCCTAAGTTCAGTGCCCGGTTTGTCGACGATGTTGTGTACTTGTTGGTAATAAATTTTAATAAATTGTGCGGGTCCCCATTAAATGCAGGCATATGATCATAGTCCGCGGATTTAACTGCAAAAGTGGTTGCCATTACGTCTAGATATATGAATTTCTTAATATCTATTGCTCTTTTTTGTGTTAAACTTTCAGATAATTTTGACGTAAAATTTCAATGTTTAATATGAATATATATTAAATAAATGTTCAAAAAACAAAAACAAATATAATGAAAATAATAAATGTTACAACTAACAAAAAAAAAATGGAATGTGGTTGTTAACTTGTTAGTCTTAATGTCTTTCTTTTTTCAGAAATGACAAATCGTTTTCAGAAAATAAATGAATCGTTGCTCTGTGCTTCTTATCCGCCTACTTCTTCCCTTTCAACTTATGACAAGTATCTCCATCTTTCAACTCTTCCTTGTGTACCAATTACCTGGAAAGACGAGGTGTTTTGTCTCTTATTTTTCGGCCAAAGAACAATTCGCATGTTGAAACTCCAGTAACTGAATGTGATGTGACACTTAATTTTTTTTTATCCTTCTTTCTCCCCTCTGTACCTTAGGGCAACCCTATACCAGCGGTACGTTCCAAACTTCCTAACACTTTGATATTCTGTCAAGAAAGGACTCGGTCACCAAGCCTCCTGCATCACAGGAAGCTAAGTTCCCAAGTGTTCAGGCCTGCACTCATGTTGGTCCAAATATCTCTGAACCAAAGTGAGGCATTGCTTAATCTTTATTACAGTGGGACACTAATTTTAACAGCAAAGCTAATGGGTTGCCTGCAACTGGAGAGCTGTTCCCACTAAACAGAGCTCCAGTAACTTCCTACCTACATTCAAGTGGGTCTGCTATGTATCCATAGAATTGTTACATACATAGGTCATATTTACATTTAGTCATATTACATTAGTGTTACATAGGTCATATTATTGTTACATACTCTATATACATATGATTGTTACATTTGTAAAAATATAATTTTTATATTAATCATTTGGTAATCAGGCTCTTATTTGGAACACCTTCTTTGCAAACTTTTTGAATGCCCCAAACATATCGGGAGTTGCCACGAGTTCTTCTAGAGACCTAGGCGGCCAATCAAGCAAGGAGAACTCACCTGCTAAAGCCAGTCTGGCACAAGTGTACATAGGGCAGTCAAAAATAATATGTTTTACGTCTTCCACAGCTCCGCAGTTACAGTTAGGATCATCCCTTTTCTTGAAGAAGTGTAACTTTGAATTGATGTTACCATGCCCTGTAAGGAGCTGCACCGTCCAGTGGTCTGTCTCAACCCATTCATTTTTGACCCTTTTTCTGACATCTGGGAGGAACTCGTGAGTCAGTCTTCCAGTTGCACAGTTATCCCACCTCCTCTGCCATTCGGATAAGACAATGTCGTCGGTTCTACTAGAAACGTCTTGGAATCTTCTGGTAGAGCTGATGAAACAACTTGACCCAACACACTTGCTGTCCCAAGCCTTTCTTAATAGTGTACATGGCGATGGCAATCTGGATTCGAAGGTCTATTGGGAGTTGACCCGTAATTACTTGCAAGGCTGAAGTTGGCGCAGTCCTGTAATTTCCTGTCACAAGTAATAGAGCTCTCCTTTGTACCTGTTCCAATAATTTAAGATCTGAGTACGTGAGATTTTGTCCCCAGGCAGGTACAGCATAGAGGGCGATTGGGAAGAAGGCAGCTTTGTATAATATTTCTCTGCACCTGTATTTCAGGCCCCAGGTCGTTCCTGATATATTATCGAGGCAGCTATATCGAAAAACAGTTTTACTTTTTACTTCCTTTAAGTGGTTGGTAAAGTTACACCTTTCACCTAAAAGAACGCCTAGAAACCTAACTTCCGGTGATGGTTTTATCATTTTATTCCCCAATACAACCCTGGAAAGGAAGGAAGCCTCTCATTTTCCCTTTCAAGAACAAGGGTCGAGTCTTTTCGTAGTTTAGGGAGAGCTTCTTTTCACTGCACCATTAGTAACCTCAGCTGCTTTCGTTTCCAAATTAACTCGTGACCTTGCCTCAATTCCCACGCCAAAATCATCGACATATGCGACTGGTGTGTATGCTGCTGCTCGCAAATTCGCCAGTAGTGGATTCATATTGACGTTCCATAATGGGAGACCTAAAATGGATCCTTGAGCGCAACCCCGTTGGATCAGCCTCGTGATTCTCCTTGTTGGTAACTGGTAGAAGACTGATCTCCTCTCCAAGAAGGATTTAATAAGCTTGTATATATTTCTTGGACAGTGCAGCTTTTTAAGTTCCCCCATTATTCCAGGCCACCACATACTGTCAAAGGCTCCAGCAACATCATAAAAGTGGATAAAAAAAATATTTAGAGGTGAAGTGTTTCGCCGCCGTTGGGAGCTGATTGATATTATCTGTGGTTGATAATCCCCTTCATCCCCCAAACTGATCTGAAGAGAGTTCGTCTATCACTTCCTTTAGGTGCAGTAGCATGAGACTTTCCAGAACTTAACCCATGACGTTTAAGAGGCATATGATTTTGCAGTAACTTCTGCTATCCCTGGCTTTAGAATCGCAACCATTTCTGCCTCCTTCCGAATTCGAGGGAAAACACCTTCTTTCAAGCATTTGTTGTAGAATATCCACATCCAGTTCGCCCCATGGTGAAGCGTCTTCAGTTGAAGGAGGTACATCCATTTCAATTGTGCATTGCGTGTGGTCTGCAGTATCACCAATTGTGACTTAGGGCTGTATCAATGTAGCAACGATCAACAAATAGTTTGCTTCAATAAAACATTGCTGAATAGATAAGTTATGTTTTAAATAACCTCAATCGTCTAGCAGAGACTTCGTCAATACTGACAGCTCTGTAATAACTAAAAGTTTATCCTCAGTCATTAAAACGCACAAAAAGTAAATATTTATATGTAAAACACCTTCCACAAGCTCGTGCGTATTTCCACTCGTCGATCCTGTTAAATGTTATGACAGCTTTCATTAAGGAATGAAACTGCTGATGTTTTGTTTTTAAGAAAGAAACAGTCCTTCTCTCGGTGGTTTGTTTTTTTGCACACACCACAGAGATATTTCTTGGTTGGGCAGTCTTTACTCCTTAGTCCTTCTTTAGAGCAAGAAAAACATTTCCTCTTGTCTGGAGTAGTTCTCCGATTTCCTTTTGCGTAAATTTTAAAAGCAACTGGAATGTTTGGTTCTTCTGTAGAATTTGAGGCGCGTCTTTCCTCAGCCATGAACTTGTCGTTACAGTGGAAAGCGTTTTCTGTCAGAGCCTATGCTTTCCCAAGCTCATAAAAAATATTTATACTTTTCTGGGAGTGTTGTCAAAACTTTGGAAATGATCATGTCATTGCCTAATGACTTCAATCTATACGCCAAATTTTCAATTGAGTTTATGTGGCTGGCCAAATCTATCCCAGACTTAAATTTTAAAAACTTGCAAAAGATCAAACTTTTGTTGGGAAACATCTCTTTCGTATATGTTACATAATTTAGAAAGAAAAAGGGATTAATACGAATACTGTTAAACCTGGTGAATATTACAATTCTGACTATGAAAAGTCAGGATGCAGTCGAAAGACGAGAAGTCCAAATCATGAACATATCCACAACAGCAACCGACCCAAAAGTAACCTCCTCTCCATCTTTCCCTTTCTCAGTGTTGCCTTCTCACACCAAATATGAACTGCAGAGAGCGGTAATCAGTAATTAAATTGAACCTTTTTCCGGTGAGAAAAGTACTCGAGCGTTCAACGGCCCAAACAAGACTCAAAACCTCCTTCTCAGTTTGAGAAAACCTTTTTTTCCATTGCCGTCAAGCCTCGACTGGCAAAGCAAATAATCCTTAGGCTTTCCACGAATCGCTGAAGGAGTACCGCCCTCCAATGCACAAGGTCCATTCACCAGCATCAGCTATGACCCCACTGGGGTCCTTAGGAGAGTAGTATCCCAGTGTGACAGCATTAGCAACGCCATGGCTAACTTCCGAAAAGCGGCATTTTCATTAACTCCCCACTTCCATTTTGTATCCTTCTTTACTAATTCATGTAGAGGTTCGGATTGGGATGATAAATTCGGTATGAATTGGCCGACAAAATTGACAAGTCCTTGAAACTGCGGATCTCACTCTTGTTACTAGGCGCTCGGAAATCCAGCACGTCCTTGACTTTACTTTCGGGTAACTTCAACTCATTTGCCATGATATGGTGTCCCAGAAAATCCAATTCTTTAACTCAGAATTCGCACTTCTTCTCATTCATTGCGAACTCCGCATAATTCAGCTTATAGAGAAAAAGCTTTAATCTAGCATCATTCTTCTGTTTGGTTGAAGAGTACACCAGGATGTCATCAACGAATGCAAAACATCCAGGACATGTCAAGATGTCAAACCTTGTGGCAATCTTTTCAACTGGTACATATTAGTCTATAATTATTGGCATTATGTTGAAATATCGATGATATTTTAATGGAATTGGGCTGAGCATTCGGGTTAGTATTGTTATTGCTGGTACTTGGTGTTGCTCTAGTATGGAAAAAAACTTAAATTTTAGGTTTATATTGCTTTGTAGTATAACAAACTATTTGCAACCCAAGGCTAACGCCTCGGGTTGAGATTGAAACATGCTCACTAATCCTTACTTTAAAATAGCTCTCAGTAATACCAACAACTATCTCATCTCTGATCTGTTCTTGTACTTCATAGAGAACTCTCTCCGGTGCTTTTCTCCTCTATCTCTTGTGGTACCTGAACTGAGAGTCTCAGTGAAAGACTTTCCTCTTGCCAGGTAGAATATGCGCTGGGAAAATTATTTTTGGGTAGAAAAAATTAATTAAATAAAAATGTTTGATGTCTGTATTTAACAGATATATTGTATATATTATAAAGAAAGAAAGTATAATGAATATGTATACAAACGAAAGGAAAGAATTGTAAAACAAATTAATTTTATGCATTAATAAAAAATGGAAAAACAACTTAATACTTTACAAACACTTAAACTAATTTTACAATTAAGAACAAAAGAAAACTGTCAATGAATGTGCCTTGAGCAAATGTTCGTAAATGTTTATGTCTAATCTCACCTAATGACAGCTGAGAGGTTCTGGAAGCACGCAGAATAGGGGCTCCTGTGTGAGTGAAGTGGCTTGGCCAAAAGTCTACCATAACAATAGAACCTGCGAAGCTGCAGGGAAAACTAAAACAATGCCGTCATTGTTAACAATCGGGGATTGCCTCTCCTTTCCCGTCAAAAGATCGCACCGCTTTTGTTTACAATCACATGTTTTCTTATAGTAAACAAATGTCTTATAGTCAAAATGAATCGATTTCACAAATTGACTAAAAATTATTACATTTTTAATTTAATATTGCTTCAACATCTTGTTTATTTTTTATGTGTATTAATTTTTGATGGCTGTTGTGGTTCTTGTTCATAAGCTCCTTGATCACGCCAATTCCTATCATTTCTTCCTCTATTATTTCCAAAATCAAATCTAAAATTCCTTCAAAGATAGCGCCCTCGCTGGTCATAACCTCTATGATTATAACGGTACTCATTTTAATGCTCTGGGCCGAAGTCCAAACCCAAAAATGGGATATCCTTTCTGACCGATATCATGACACCTTCTCGGGCTCCAGGTGAACAGATCTCTCAGTATGAGGTATACTCATATAAATACACCTAGGATGAGACACTTAGCTACCTATATTGTTCTAGAACGATCTCGATCTCAGCCTGTGCCCCACACTCTGCCTCTCACCATAGGCCATGCCATGACCATACTGCCGGCACTTTCTGCATTGGACGGGGCATCCATTTTCTTTGAATGTACTAACCTTAAAACGCACGTAGTCAAAAGTTAAATGATCAGAGTTCAGCAGACACTTTTTAAAAAGTGATTTATTGGAAATAAATGATTACAATAATGAGAACTAACATGAAGAAAGCATTGATATAGAATGTGGAACAGAACAGCTTAATATGGCCAATCTGAGGGGGTTTATATATATTCAGATATGCTGACTTTGCAGATGCTGATATTTCAGAATTTAACTGTGTAATTTCTCCCTCTGCAAGAATGTCGCTGTTCTCAGCGAAGTTTTGTAGAAAGATTCGGAGCTGAAGATATCATATCAGTGCTTATCTCTGTTGATGGGCTAGATTTTTTACAAAGTTTAAAATAGCTAAAAACACATTTTCTGTTTTGAAATATAATATAAAAAAGAAATAGTGCAAGTATTACAACAAATAAAATAAATATTACATGATTATTAGAGTTGAGAGGAAGTTCATTTATTGTAGACAATGGTTCAATATTAATATTAGCTTTGTATACATCAAAAGTGAAATTGATGTATTGTTTATTTAATACATAGCTTTCCCAATACAATATGGGTCTAGGAAAATTTAATAATTTTTTGACATTATTAAGATACAATAATTGGGTTAATTTTGAATAAATGGTTACATTGTTGTTAGAATTTGATATAATAAGTTTGTTAGTATTATAAATAAGATACATATTGATAATGGGTACAAATTTTACAAAAGGGTTGGTATTTCTTAAAACTAAATGTTTACAATCATTTAAATCTTTTTCATTAATAATTTGTTGTATACAATTATTTCTAATAACAGTTACATTCTTACAATAATAATTTTCATTTTATAATATACAATGTCCATTATACAAGAACTCGTCATATCTTATGATTAGGGATGGATGTCTATTTATCGTTATAATTTCATTATTTTTGGATATAGGATAGGAAAAAAAGAAAAATGTTTCATATAATGGTGATTTTATAGGAAATTGAATAAAGTAAGAGAGGAAGGTATCATGAAGTGAATAGTATACTGTTGCTATTTGCCATAAAATACGAATATCATTAGAGATTAGGGGTGTCCTCGCTTTTCTGGCTATAAATTCTGGCATTTATGTATTAAACAAGAATAAATATTGCTGATTAAATTCCAAAATTTTAGTTTCATTAGACATTGTTTCAAAATAATTACTAAATTTTAAATTGTTAGAATGAATAATTTTTATATCTTTATTAAATTCTTCTATTAGTCTTTTGTTAACAGATAATTGTTTTTCTACATTATATTCTAAGTTATATTCATTATTTTGTACCTTTTCTAAAATTGAATCATATTTAGCTTTCTCATTTCTCATGTTACCTGTGTTCCATGAAATTGCGGTGCCTAGTCCATTAATAAGTCCTCTTTTATTCCTATGATTATTGAGTTGTAGGTGTTCTAATTTGGATTGTGTGTATCGTAAGTGTATTGTAATTAAATTTACAAGGGAGGTATCATTATGTTTTGTACTAATTAATTGTAGTGATTTCGTAATGTTATTTAATTCTATCTGTAATGGTTTAATAATTATGAGAGATAGTTGACCGTGGATGATAA
>NW_027106917.1:35286-50976 GCF_000696795.3 Halyomorpha halys | reverse complement strand
CAGTTAAGAAGATTAACAGATATTATAAAAATTATTTATTAATTTTTTCTTCCGTTATTAGTGTATATGTAATATCGTTTAAATGAGGGTTGTTACATATTCTATATGTGATTTCCATTGATATAAATTTTAAATTGGAGTTTAAAGAATTATTAAATGAAATTAAGGCTAATTTCATATGTTCTTCCGTTTTTAAATTTTTATTTTCTAATTGTATGGCGTTTAAAATTTCTATTAACGTGGAATATGCTCGTTCTAACAGTCCTTGTGAATCGGGATATCCTCGTGTAGTATAATATGGTTCGATGTTGTATAATTTTAGGAAATTTTTAAGTCCGTTATTATCAAATTCTCTTCCGTTGTCCATTTGGATCATTTTGGGAATAGGAAATAATGAGAAATAATCATAAAGACAATTTTGAATTTCTATTTGATTTAAGTTATTTATTGTATATACCAATAATCTTTTAGAGAAGTAGTCTATTATCGTTAAAAATTTAATTCTTCCATAATGAAATATATCTGTCTGTTATTTTTCAAAAGGTTTTTCTGGTGTAGGTGTGACTCTGAATTCAGTTTGAATCGGTTTTCTTTCATAGTTTACTTTTAAGCATATTGGGGATTTGTTAATGTAGTAAACATGGAAGACCAATAATATCTTTTCCTAATGTGTAAATAACTTTCGTTAATTCCGCGATGATAACTTTTTCCTACGTGGTAATTGGTTAGAACTTATTTTTGTTCCTCGGGAGTAGTAATATCCAAATTTAAATTTTTAAATCTCTTAAGTTTTATTATGGGAAAGTTATCTGTTATAAGATTTTTAAAATTTTCAAATATTAAATTATATTAATTCTTTAGAGCTCCTTCGTGATTACAATAAATTCCATAAGTTGTTTTCGATTTTAAATTATTGGATACAAAATGTTTTCATTTTTTTTGAATATTTGATGAGTTTAGAACATAAAGTCTAAAGCGAGTTTTTCCGAATGATTATTGTGTTGAAGGTGATTTATTTCCGCGTTCTAAAATAATTTGATTTTATTCGATGTTTATAATTTTACCTTTGTCTGCTAGTGTTACTTGTTCATTTGAACTGTCTTGTGAGTGTATTGTCATTATAATTTCTGTTAAACCACCTCAATTCGACTTTGAACAAGAAAACAAAATAAACGCTGACTCGGATAGAAACATTTATTTGTAAATTAAATACAAATCAATACATAACTTAAATTAAAAAAAAGAGAAACTTTCCAAATAATATAGAACTAATATACTGGCTTTATTTTATTATTATTTGTGATGACGGACTTTATCATCTTGAGTTATATCTTTTTCGCAAATGATGCACCTGGTACTCATATGAAAATATTCTTGTTCCTTGCTCAGTTTTTGCATTGGGGCTATAGAGCCGTATATCTGGTCAACTTTTTGAGTTATTTCGTATAATGCCTCAATAAACTTTTCCATACAATCCATACCCGTAAAGATCTGCGGTTTAAATACGAAACTTGTTAAGTTTGATTTAATCAGTAATGATGCACAAAACGGTTTATGATTTTGTACAATTTTAGACCATGACTGCTGTGAGTCGTTAGAAGGTCCCTCGTAGGCTACAATTTCAATGGCTTGAGTATATTCAAAATTTTTAAAATGTATCTCATTTTCTTCGGGAAATACTACTCTTGAAGGTTTTTGCAAGCTACAGAAGAGTAAATGATCGTTCAGTCGGTTTTTAGCGTTTTTCTCGCATTTCGTAATATAACTAGAATTAAATGTTGATAGACATCTGTGACAAACTTCTACTGAATATGAGTATATTTGTTATACAACAATAATGTGAACTCTCTTTATCTTTTAAAAACAAAAGATCAAATCGTTCTTGGAAATTTATTTTTTTCACTAATCTGTAATGGACATATCTCGTTTTCGTCACTTATTCCAAATAAATTTATTGCAACGTTATTAGAGTTTTCAAATTTGACATCTTTAAACGTTGTGGGATATGAAATGCAACTAAAGTCATAGCTACTTTGATCATGTTTGTAAGAGCTCGCTTTATTTGATCCTATTGTTTTGCTAAGAATAGCCAACTTAAAACATTCCATGTTGTCATTTTTAACATTTATAACCGCTTGTTTACTTTTTATATTTTGAGGTAACTTGATAAATTTTTTTCCGCCTTGGGGTTTATATTTGTTCAAATGTAAACAAAGAAAATTACAAGAAACAAATGTCCAACCTGATCCTTTAGACGTGAAGGAATCCATTTCCGTACGATTCATCTATATATTTTTTAACATCGGTGGTGTATAATTTAGGTATTCCCCGGAGTAAAAATTGGGGGATATTACCCAAATTAATTATTATATTGGTAAGCCGGTTTAAATTAAGGTATTACTGATAGTTTGCTGGTAATGAGTGGACTGTATTTATAATAAATTGATATAATATACTTTAAAATAAAATACCTCTATTCTGGATGGTTTGAACAAAATAGTTACAATGTGATTAGTTGGTTAGTGAGAAATTTGGTTTTATTACATGAATGGGTTTAAATATTGCAGTTTAGTTGTGTGGTGTTCTTGAGACTTGAATGTTGATTCTTGTTTGAAGATGTACATGAAAGAAGGATTCCTCTTGGTTCTTTTTCCTCACCCTCCCGCCGCCGCCGCCTCTCTTGCCTGAGTGTACAGATTTACTCCCTCATGATTTATGAGAAGAGACCTTCCTGAAACGTACTGTCTCTTTCTTCACCTGTCCAGGTCAAGATGGCTACTCAACTGGTACTAACCCCTTTGTTTTGGGGACCAAGATGGCTGCCCAGGCTTCCTACCGCATATCTCTGCCACCAGATGGCATAATGAACCTCAGTCCAGAAGTGAGGGGGCACCTTTCTTAAACAGGTGGTCTCTTCAATAGATTTCATTTTTATTTTGAAATTTATATCGCTGCGTGCTTCTAGAGTTGTTTGATTGCTATCAAGTTTTTTATAAGTACACTCTAACGCAATAAGACTTTTGTGAGTTTTCCTTTTTGTTACATAATGATTTAGTATTCCAAATAGTTCTTCTTTCACGAGCTGTAGGTAGTTGATGACGTTTAGTTCTCGATTACAATTAGGAATATAAATATCTATGATTGAATCACCAAATGCTTTTCTTACAATACAGCCCTCTTTTTGGTTTGTTCTATGTTCTTTATTAAAAAGTATATAGCTAGTTTTTGGAGACGCATGATTTATGGACTTGTGAGTTTCAGCCACCGGGTTGGCGTCATTCTCTTCCTTATGTACATATTTTCTTTTTTTAGGAGGAAGAGAGGAGGGTTCTGATGATGCATTACACTATTATTACTAACATAGATAATGAGTTCTGTTTTTTTTAATTTAAATTAGTTAAATGCACTAAGAGAGGATGAGAAAAAGATGAACTACTTGAATTTGCAGTTGTATCTCGGTAAGAGGATGACAATGAAAGGGCTTTTACCACTTGACTAGAAGGACCTGATCGTTCTACATCAGATACTCGACTCCGTAGTAAAATTTGGTTTGATGTAACCTTTAGAATTACATTGGGTTTTTATGTGCCTCGAACAATTATATTTCATTTTAAACTCCCTCCCGCTTGAATGACAAAAATAACCTTTCCAATTACACCGATGTATTTTTGTACTTAATATTAAACCACATTTATCACACAAATATTTTTTTTTACAATTATGATTAGATAATACCTTCACTAATCTACCACAAATTTCACAAAGATTTCCCATTTGGTTAAAATTAAATAATTTTTGCGAAACAAATTCTCTCAAGATAAAAAAATACAAACTATAACATAAAAAGTGGAAAACCTGACAAAGGATAAAGTTGAAAATTATCACATGTTACCCATAACTGAAAAGAAACACCTCTTTCCTTATACAAATTTTAACTGATAATAGTTTTTTTCTTTTCCACAATATATCAACTTCAGAGAGCCTGAAACCAAGCTGGAATAAATTCTTTAGCGTAATCAACATTTATTTATTTTTTCTGTACTTACCATTGTAGTTGTCTATATATTCTTTTGTAAAAGCTGGCAAAAAGCTTTTGGGTAAAAACGTTCTTATGTTTACCTCCTCTCCCTGTAACATAACTTGTAGCAATTTACCATATTGGGTATCTTTTATCTTCATTCTTGTAATATTATATATTTTTCCATTTTCTAACTGATCCAGCGGTTTGTACACTGAAATTTTGTTAAGGCTGTTTAATTTTTCAGCTACAGACATCTGTGTTTTAAATAAGAAAGAAACATGAATTCAAGGAATAGTCAAATTAAAGTAAATTTTATTCTGAGGAAATATTCATACTCACCGTAGGTGTTGAGAAAAGATGAACAGAGGAGATGCAGACAATATTTAAGGCTCCTAAAATTATTTCTTATATACCCTTCATACAGAAGAGTAGAGGTGAGGGATGCGTTGCAAATTATTATTTCCGCTCGAGAGGATAACCTCAAACAGGTTAACTGCATCAATCTAATTTGAGCCCGAAGTCAATGCACTAGATCATAATGAAGCTTTGTTTAAGTGAAATAACAGAAATAATTGTAATGTAACAGGAACTCGTCGTCATCCAGGCCAATGCACTAGGCATAGGTCCACTGCATCAATGTCAACGGAGGCGGAGATCTGGTCAATGCACACGGTCAATGTCGTAGTATCTAAGAGCGAACGGTCCAGAAAAAATGTAATCAAAGGCGCACATGAGTAACACCAGCACGTCGTCGTCCTGATAATGCACTAGGTCAACGCATCGGTGTAAACAAAGGCCTTGTTGCCAAATCTCGCACATTCGCACAACGTTGCCACTTTTTTAGAAATTATTTCAATTACAGTTCCAAGTTCATCAATAACC
Organism: Halyomorpha halys; assembly: GCF_000696795.3. Lineage (NCBI taxonomy): Eukaryota > Metazoa > Arthropoda > Insecta > Hemiptera > Pentatomidae > Halyomorpha > Halyomorpha halys. The sequence goes on along the minus strand of NW_027106917.1, from coordinate 46,073 downwards.
TTCAGTGCTGACTTACCTCCGTTAACAAATAGTTGTTGTTCATCATAATATAGTTTATGTGATATTTTAGCCGCATAACCTCTCTTGAGCGATTTTAATGTGGCTCTGTCAAAAACTAAGCATCAAACTCCATTGTCAATTCTCATTACTTGTTCCATAGCTCCAATTTTGCATCGAGTCAGGGTGTTATCATTCTTGGAGGGACGTATCTTGCCCTCCAACTGTTTTAAATTTACCAGGTAGTGCTTTCTGTGCTGCTTGCGTTATTTTCTTCAGTGGAAGGACAGTTTTTACAGTCGTGTTGTTGAGGTCGAATGTTTGATTACTCCTAAAGGATGTAAAACATCTTTCGATACCGGAGTTGCGGTAACGTCCTCCGCTAATAATACACAAGAGGTTTTCGGACAAGTAGCCTTGGGACTAAATAGACACATTGAATGTCCGAATTACCTAGTCGAACGAAACGGTACCCAACTCATGAAAACAGATACGTTGAAATATCTCGATGAACATGATATGCAAGAACCTTTATGGGGACATCATTTATTTGATGCCAGTATACTGATGTGTGTAGATATATCCCATACATTACCAACTTATTTGGGTTTTCTTATACCTTTTAAACAAACAGATAAAGGTGGTATGACTACCGGCTGGCCAGAGTTAATGAAATATACCAAAACGTTTAATCTTTTAGATCTTAAGGAAGCACCTTGCGTTCGTTATAAATATAGAATAAAGATCATATCGAAGGAGACTATCTTCGTTTAAGATCCCGCTCTTACTAACCAGACACTTATGGGTGGGAAGGATATTAGTGTTACTATCGGTGAGATGAAAGATAACCATAGCATACCGATGAAGCGTGTAGGTAATCTAGCTGCCATACCACAATCGAAAAATGATTATGAAGAATACGTGAATGAAATTATCGAGCATAGTTACTGCGTCACTATACTGTATCATACACCGGAGAATTCAGGACACGCACAGCCTAGTCCTTACGTGGGCGTACTACCGATACAAACCAACGCTCCTTCTAAAGAGTTTCAAGAATATGTTACCGCATGGGAAGTTCGTACACACATCGTTGTGTCGACTGACTTACATCAACATCATGTCTATAAAGTTTTATATCTTGTAAATAAATTACCATTCGTTGAGAAACAGAAGGGGATCCAATCAAGTATTCTCAAATACTGTTTATGAGTTTTGATTAATAATAATAAAAATATACAACATTGCAAGTAGTGTATGTATATCATCCCAGATGTTCCTAGAAGCCTTCATTAATGCGGTCAACCCTGAACTATCCTGGGAGTCAAGACTCACTCCCATCTTGAGTAACAAAGGCACAAATGACGGATGTGAATCGACTTGTTCAGACATGGCTTCAAACTGGAAATCTGCAAGTAGAGAAATTATGAAATTGGTTTCAGATAGTTTACAGATTTCAAATGGTTTTAAAATTAGATAATCCATGAGAAACCTCCATTAAAAATGCCATTTACCGTCTGAAATAAGTAAGTGAGCCAGACAAGAACTGGCATTCAACAATACAAGTAGTGTATATATATCATCCCACCAGATGTTCCTAGAAGCCTTCATTAATGCGGTCATCCCTGAACTATCCTGGGGGTCAAGACTCACTCCCATCTTCAGCAACAACCGCACAAATGACGGATGTGAATTGACTTGTTCAGACATGGCTTCAAACTGGAAATCTGCAAGTAGAGAAATTATGAAATTGGTTTCAGATAGTTTACAGATTTGAAATGGTTTTAAAATTAGATAATCCATGAGAAACCTCCATTAAAAATGTCATTTACCATCTGAAATAAGTAAGTGAGCTAGACAAGAACTGGCATTCAACAATACAAGTAGTGTATATATATCATCCCACTAATCATTATATTAGTAACGATTAAACACCTCTTCAATTTCCTCTGGAGAACAAAAAAAAAACTCTTAAAATATATACAAACAGAAAATAAACAAAATGAACATAATCAAACTATTTGTATGAAAAATAACATAATGATACGTCAACAATTAGTATTCTGTTATATGAAGTCTTGTGAGTGTTGTGTTGCAAGAGATATGTTGTCGTGATTTTCATTATTTTTTATATTTTGTTCTTCTGTGTTTTCGTTTTGTTCTTCTATTCCCATTTCTCTCATAAGATCTGTAATTTCTTGGGAATAGTTTAATAGTGTGGTTTCCATAAGAAAAATATCAAACTCTGGTTCTTCTGCTTTTCTTTCCTTTATGGGGGGGCGGGGTATCTGGATAAATGATCAGCAACTTTATTTGCTTTTCCTTCAATATACTTTATATCATATTCGAAATCTTTCAATAATAATTTCCATCGAATTGGTTGTGCGTTATGGGTTTTTAAAGTTTTTAAATATTCAAGAGGTTTGTGGTCCGAATATATAATAAATTTTCTCCCTTAGAGATATGGTCTGAAGTGATTACATGCCCATATGATCGCTAAACATTCTTTTTCTGCAGTTGAGTAATTTTGATCGGCTTTATTTAATGTTCGTGAGGCAAAACATACTGGTAATGTTCGTGAGGCAAAATTTGAATTAAGTCTTCGCGCATCGAGACAAATTCTTATTTGACCCTTTTTTTTTATTAACCACCACAATCGGGTTCAAATAGTCGCTTTTACTCAATTGAATTATACCGTCCTTAAGCATTTTATCAATTTCAATCCTTACAGCTTCCCTTTTATGAAATGGGACAGGATAGGGTCTCAGCCGAATTGGATCGTCATCTGTTACTTTGAGAGGATATTCGTATCCTTGTATCTTTCCCGGGCTCCCGGAGAATAATATGAAATGTTTTTTTAATAATTTTTTCTAATTTTTCAATAACGTTTCTGGGGATATGAGATTGCTCTGACCGAATTAACTCTATCTTGTCGGAGATGTGAATTACGCTGTCCCTTATATTAGTTTCATTAGCTTCCATCAGCCCAATACCTGCACTGGGTTTTAAGCCCCGTTTGCCGGTCCTTAACTTGATTCTTCTGAAGCTACCATACTCAGCTTTCATTACAAAATAATTTTCCTCCACGTTGATTTCTCAGATATGAGTCTTAATAAAGTCGTATCCTAGGATACAGTCTTGGCTTAAATTAGGAACTATTAGAAAATTCAACTTTAGCGTGTAATTTTGAAACAAGGCGTCCACCAGAACCTGACTCTCGATTGGCATAGACCTTTTTCTTAGTGCCGTAGTGATCCCCGGACTCGAAAAGGGGAGTTTCTCATGGAGGAGTTTTTCTTTGTACCGTTCAAAAAAAGCTTCGTTTACACATGTGACCTGACTTCCGGTATCGATTAAGGCTCTTAGTGGAATTTCACCTAAATTAAAAGTAACTTGAGGGCAAATTACGTTTTGAAATTGATTTTGAAAAACAGCTGGTTATAGTGTCAGTAAGTCAGTAAATTCTTGATATAATGATGCAATACTCATTTCCGAATCCCCAGTTTCAACTTTTCATAATTCCCTTTCTTCGATATCATTCCGAGCAGAAATTTCTGTATTTTGTCCTCGTCTTTGAAATGATCTCCTCTTCTAGTGTGTACACCGGTCTTCTGTTATACCATACTCTTCTACACTTCGGTTCTTCCTCATAGTCTTGACCCCCTACTGATATGGTACTCACCTTCGGCCCTTTAGTATCAGATTTTTCTCAGTTATGGTAATGCTTCTGCCATCTACTTCCCCTTGTTTGGATGTCACGGCCGTATCTATCCTGTTGGTACACCCTCTTAGACTGGAAATAATCTTCAGGTCTGTGATTCTCTCGTGATTTTCTGCTGTTCATGCGTTGTTCTTCTAGGTAGGTATGCTTCATCGTTTGTCCCTGATACCATGGGACCTCCTTCTCCCTTCTGTCTCCCAGGATTCTTTCCTTTCCTAAATCTTCTAGTATGTGCATAAATCGACTGATATCCTCTATTCCCTGATAAACAATAATTTCCTCTACTTTCTGGACAAAATGTCGACCCAGAGTCTTACAAATATAATCGTCCTCTTGCTTACTTTTGCATGCCCTCACTCATATCACCATTCGGCTGAAGTATTCTGCAGGTATCAAATGGGTCTGGTTCTTAAATTACCATGGTTCCTCTCTCAAGTATGGTCCTCTCTCATTCCCGTCTGGTCCTGCAATGCCTCTATTTCCTGGCCTTTTACCCTACTCTTTTTCTCCCATTCCCCTTTTTAGGGCGTTACCTTATTTTGGAATTTCTTCTTTAATTGGTCATCGGTGGCCGAAGACTCCCGAGGCAGACGTCCCCCTCCTCAGGGCCGAGGATGTGTAAAAAAAAGTTTGATATGTCCAGGAAGGGCCTGCACCTGGTTAATTTGATTCTGGTCCCTCGTCACAACCTATTATTGTGACATTTTGTGACACTTAAAGGTTAGCCAATCTAATTTTCTCAGGGGCCTTTGGTAATGTGACAAACTTAATACAGATGTTTTCATATCCGGGGATGCTAAAAGCTTCCCACAAGGATACCCTGACCAGGTATAGGGGCAGATGACGAAACACCTTAATAATACCCCGGATTGTCAAAAAGGTCGATACATATCAGTACCTATAATTTTTTGAGTATATGGGATCGTTTGTTTCCGTTTTGATTTTATGCTCTAGTAAGTCTGTAGCTGAATGGGGATCATTATTTATCTTAAATACTTTTGGGTATTTTTGTTATAAATTAATCAATTTTTGTGTTTCTTGAGGTGGTATGTGGTCAGATCTGATTAAATTTGGGATTTGTTCAATTAATTCGTCCTTTTGTGATTGGGGATTTACAATTTCGATTTCCTCTTTGTGTAAATAATACAATGGTAAATAAATCGTTTCATTGACTTTACTGTCAATCGTCATCAATCCGTAAACTCCTGGTTTTATTTTAATTTTATCATCCTTGTAATCAATAAAGTATAATCCACAGTTTTGTTTTACTTATATTTATTCCGTTTTTTAAATCTAATTTTACTATTTCGTCTTCCATAATAAATGAGAATTCGTTATATTCACTTTTTATTGTGTTGTTTTCAAAATCAATTTTGAATTTCATCTCTCTCATCGTCTGATTTCCTAATTATATTTCATAATCTGGGCTGACGTCAAAAAGATAAAATTTTATTTTTTCTGGGCTTTTGAGAAAGTTGTCTACAAAAAACTGAAATTGTCTCTGTACCTATTTCTTCTCCCGATGCTGTTTTTACAATGAAGTTTTCTTTCTTCTAAGGTAATTTTTCCATAATCCTGTATCTATAAGCCATTTTCTTTTTGAATGGTCGATAACATAGGGTAACGGATTTGAATTTTTTTACGTTTTCGAGTTGTCCGGCGGATTTAGTTCTAAAAAATAATTAATCGGGTTTCATTTTTTCAGTTGTTCTCTTAGCTCTCGGATTTCCTTATCTTCGGGATCTTCTCGTTCTATCTGTAGCATTGGTTGTTTTGGCTTGTCGCCAAATGCACTGGCGGTTCTCATTGATACTGTATTATTACCTTCTTTGTTATTATGATGGTGATTTCTATTTTGGTTGTGATATTTTCTATATTGACCTGAACCGTTGAAATAGCGTTGTTGGTCTCGTCTCGGCCATTCTCTGTTATAAGGTTGAATCTGATAATTGTTATTATTGATTTGATTGTTATAATTTTGTTGTTGATTGTGTGGCGGATATCTATCGCGATTGAACTTAGTGATAAGAGATAAGAAAAAAGAGAAAAATCCATGAAATTATACAATACTAACCTATAGGTAGCATTACATTGGAAAATAAGGTCATGTTAGAAGCTGTAGCAAAATATATAAATATAGTAGTAATAACCTGAATGTCTGTATTGTGTATGTTATGTTGCGTGTTGGTCCTGTGCCATTTAATGAATGTTGTGAATAGAGGACTAAAACTGCGGATGCAAATAGAAATCTTTTATATGACAACAAAAAGAAAAAAGTAAGAAATGCAATTAACGATATAGTTCCCAGAACGCCTTCAGCTGAGCTTCAATCGTGCTTTGGGAATCGGTAAAGATACCTTGAGTAGAGCGACCCCTTGAGACGATGCCTTGACCTTTGCTCTCCCCACAACAGTCAGTCCAAATGCTGTGGGTTGCAGAGCCACTAGCCCTATTGGTTACCGATATTTAGAGCTCCATACCAATTAGCATATCTATGGGGCCGAGCGTGTGGAACTGTTGGTCAGCAAGGCGATGGTGGAAGAGTTCGCTGATCAGTCCCTGAGGAAGAGGAACGCTGGGTAATGCTCGAGAAATGCTTTCAAACGCAAGTGCTACGATGGAGAATGTGGCTTGATTGTAGATTGTTCTTGGTATTATAATTTAGGAGTAGAATAAAATAAGTTCTTAAAGGCAATGGCGGCTGGGCACTTATTACTTTCACCCTTCAACAAAGAGCTGCAACATCGCCTGAAGTACTCAACACCACTAAATTGTATTCGTTCAGGGGAGAGGGTCCCTGAACAATTCATATCTTTTGGCCTCGTAATTGATATATTTTTTAATTTCTTATGCGATTTGCTGTGATAATTATGTTCTCTTCTGGACCTATATAAAGTTTGGTGAAGTCTATATAGTCTTTCCATTATGTCTGAACTGCGGTTGAGTATAGTGTTTCGGATTGGTCATCATCTATTAGTACCATGTGATTTAAGAAATCTAACAAGTCTTGATGTAGGTTATGTAGAATATGACTGTTCATTTCCCGAACTTGTGTTTTCTATTTCGTCATCAAATTGTATTCGAGAAAATATTAATGATCTAATTTTAGCAATTCTATTAATAAAATCTACTTGATGTTCTTTTCTGTGAAAAAAGGTATGCATAAGTTTGCGTTTTAACTGTTCTACTGTAAGCGATGCAACACCTTTTAATTTAGATTTAACTATGGTTAGTAACTGATCGTGTTTTGATCTTTGAGCGAATTATTATCTGTACAAACATTTTTAAAAATTTGTTTAACATTGTTAACTGAAAACACTACGTCTTATGGATTTCCATCAAAACTAGATGAATGTCCATAATTTTCTTTAGTCATCTGATACTTAATTGCCATGTTTTCGGTAGGATTAGTCTCTTATCTGATTCTGAATTAATGTTAAGCCTTTGTACTAACCAGTTTTTCCCATAAAATAAAATAGTAATAATAATAAAGATATATGTATATGTATAGACATTTGTAATTTTCTGTTAAGTTCTGGAAATTTTCAATTCAGTGATTTCTAATTTCTGTGTTGTCAGGGTGATCTGTTCTATATGTAATGTAGTCGTGTACGTAGAAGTAAGAATGCTTTGTGAAATAGGGTTCGGTCAGCAGTGCTATTTAAGGTGCTCTTCTTCATCTAGGTAAATTGAACGGGATTTCTGTAAGGAGTCTGGTTAGGAGTGAAATAAGAGGCTTGATTGTGTCTTGAAGATCACTAAGGAAGGAGGAAAGGATAGTTGCTATTTCAGGTGTATTTTGGGAATAGAAAGTATGATCTTGGAACTGAGTGTATGTCTTCTAGGTAGGGATTGAACTCTCCTTTGGGGATGTTGAATTGGATCCTCGATTACTGGAGGTTCGGTTAAAAGATTGACCGAAGAGGAAGTTTGGGATTGGGGAGGAAGTTTAGGATAGATCTGTGTAGGAATTTTTACATCTTTGGGAGGAAAGTCATTTGTAGGTGGTTTAGTCTGTGGATGGGAGCTTTGGGGCTGATACAGTGAAGTCTGAGGGAGAGAAACAGAGGACTGAAACAGACCACATAGCTGATGGTGGGATGTCAGAGGGAAGGGATTGAAGGGAATCGACGAGTCACTTCTGAATATTTAATAGACTGTCCTCTGGGGTTGATGGGTAGTTGGAGCTGATTGTTGACTGGGATTGATGGCCCAACAAGTTCTTCTAGAACCACTTTGTTTTGGTTATACATTTTTAGGCAGAATTTGCGGTTTTTTGACGTTGCATATTTTACTACCTTTATAGTTAATAGGATGACCTTTCCCAGAAAGTATACGCATTTAGCTGGAGTCTCTCGAGACTTCTGACAGGTGTCAGATGGATGTGAGCCAGCACATTTGACACTGTCTTGATGGTGGCAGCAGGCTTTTGTGTGGGCAAGATTCTGACGCCGTGCATTGGACAGTTTCAGCTCTGTGTTGGGATTCCTCAAAACGTACACAAGAGTATACCAGCCTCGAAATTTTAAAAGTGTCTGAATTATTGGAAGCTGGTTCTTAGTCAATGAATAGAGGAAGGCGATATTTTTCCGTGGAGTGTACCACATTAGAAATATGGCGAACGTTGTGACCCAATTCCTCTAAGTCACTCTTGATGACTGTAGTTGGGGTAGTGGAATGGAGTCCCCTCAATACGACTCGATATGGTTTGTCTTCTTTAAGCTGGTAACAGTGGAATTCGTAATTCTTCTCTGATAGATGGTTAACGAGGCTCTTGTAGTTGTCTTTATTTGTTGTGGTAATCTTGGTATCTTTTCTATTGGTATAGCACTTAAAATTCGGTTGTCCAATAACTTCTGATATTTCTTTACCAAACTCCAAGAAGTCGTAGATATTGTTGACGAAAATTGGAGGTGTAACAGGCTCGGTAAATGAACGGTTGGCGGATGATTCAGGGGTAGCATTAATGGGAGATGCTATGTTAAGTAAGTTGTTCTTATTAGATATGGTTGGTGCAGACGTGTTGGTATTTTCATTTTTGGCTGCAGGTGTACTGCGGATTTTAGGTGTAGACTTTTTTTGTTTATCTTTTTTATTTTTTGGCGAGTTCCCAGCGGAACCGGGTGCAAAATTGCGAACACTTTTCTGAAGAGTACGCCTTGTTAAGTATTGAGTATCAGTTTCACTTAATTCAGAAATGGTAGTTACTTCATCCGTTTCCATGCTCGACATAGTGAAAGAAGAGAGAAAATAAAAAAAATATTTAATACTGAAAAAAGTATTAATTAAAAATAAAGGCTGAGAAAAATAACTATGTTCTACTTATTGCAATTTTTAAAAAGAAAAAAAAAATTATGTCTTTAGATTCGAACTCAGGACGGAGAGATTCTAAAGACGTGAGCACTGTGAGCTGACAACTGAGCCAAGAGAATAAGAACTGAAGCTATGGTATTATTCCCACAGTGGCCTACGGCTACTAGCAAGCAGGACCTGCCACGTCAGTTTTTCAATCTTGACCACTGGGCAGGGTGTCTCTTCATCAGCTTGGGTGTGATTAAGAATGGCTCTCTTGATTCTGCAAATTAATGCCGCCTTCAGTGAAATAGCATCGTTTCTATCCAACAGATCCTCCGATACTTTGGCCTCCATTCTTTCTATGATGCGATCACCTCTTTTGAGGAAGTGGTTCAGTTCGCTGATCTCACCTGAGAACACGTTCTTAGGTCTGAGATAGCCTTCCTTAAATCTTGCGACATGGCTGTCTTCACTTTTAGCTTAGCTAACATATTGGCATGCGCCAGAACTAACGTGGTCTCTAGTAGTGGGGGCATTACAGGAGGTGCTACCGGAGGTACAGGTGCTACCGGTGCCTAAATCATAATATGGCTCTACACGCTCTGCCTGGTCCCCGAGCCCCCAGGCCCGACATCATCCTGGACCCTCCGGCCCATTACTTCTCCTATAAGCCAATTGGTCTCCGCTCTGCCTCCTCCAATGTCCAGATGACGTTTCTAACAAAAGTTAGAAACTCCGGAAAAACCTCCTCGCTCATGCATCCCCGCATCGAACGTTCCGTTTCTCTCTCTCTCATGTGGTCCCATAGTTCCTGTCTAGGGACTCCAAATCGCTCGCATGTCCACAGGACATGCTCCACATTCTCATCTCCGAACCCACAGATACAATGCGGATCCACCGCTAGTCCAAAGCCATGTAGCTTTGCCCTAAAAACCCCATGGCGCGATAGGCCTTGCACCACCTGTTTATGCAATGTCAGCCAATCCATGGCCAATCTTTCCCTCACACTCGGGATACAATCGTACATCCATCTTCCTTTGGTGGACGCTGTCCACCTGTCCTGCCAGTTTCGGTGACATACTTCCTGTAGTGCGCCTTTCATCTTAACCCCCTCAATGGTGTTGTCTCTCCATACAACCCTACCACGTCTCCTCAGTCTGAACGAGGCCCACCTTCTCTCGGTCTCCAGATCTAAGGGCCATACCCCAGCGAGGACCATCAGTGCGTCAGTTGACACAGTTCTATACGCCGGAACCATAACCTGTTGAGCCTTCCGTTGTCCGCGCAGTAGCTGCTTGCGTCCAGTGTTCGTCAGGCGATCACCCCATACGCCTGCTGGATAACCGATAATGGCGTGTTATATACCCGAAAGCGGTCACTCACGGTGCGATCCCACTCCTGCTTTTAGGGTGCCCGGGCGTATTAAAATGCCAATTCATTTCCAACTGCTTCGTATCCTCTTTTAAAAGAGAATTATCAAATTCGCAGCCCCCATCTGACGAAATTCGGTCCGGCACACCATAAAACTGAAACCAGGTACAGAGTGCACCTAATACCGCGTCCGCCAATCTATCCTTTACTTGGCAAGCCATTGCCACCTTACTATATACCAGGTCATTCAAAAAGTCCTGTCGTTTTTTTGGGGGAAATTATAAATAAATAAATATTTTCAAATAATCACCTTTATTCATCAAAATATCCACCCTTAGAGTCGGTAACCTTCTCCCAACGAGATGGTAAAGCCCAAATTCCTTCCTTAAAAAACTGTTGATTT
>NW_027106917.1:30731-34251 GCF_000696795.3 Halyomorpha halys | reverse complement strand
GGAATTAATTAGCAAACACTCTAGAATCAAAATAAACAACGAACAAACGAAAAACGACAGGACTTTTTGAATGCCCTGGTAGATCCAATACCATGAACCATTTGAAACCTTTCCATGTATAGGTATCCACTTGCCCACTTGGTGGGGGTTTCTTCCTGGGTCGCCCTTGGTGGGTGTCTGTCGTACTTCTTGCTTAGGCACACCTCGCACCCCCTATTGTCTCCTGTATCGTCCGTCGCATATCCTACCAGAAGTATCTGCGTTTTAGTGCTGTAAATGTCTCGTTTATCCCTCGATGGTTCGTTTTTCCCTGATGGTACGCGAGGGTCACTTCCTTTTGCCTTCAACGTCCCTAACCGTTTATACCAGCATTGTGCACCGGATGAAATTGCGGTCCATCTCTAACTGCTCCGTCCGCCACAGCCGTTTAATCTCCCATATCACTAAATTCTCCACGTACAGATAGTATATCCTCCCCGTTTTGGATGCGTATTTGAGTCCTTGACAAATTTGATCTTCCCGTGCTCCCGGTGTTGACCGTGGGCCAGACTGTGGTAACCGAACTTTTGACGTACTTCCCGTATTCAATCTTCATCAAACCGGCCGTTCTAGTTTTCCAGACAATTTGACGGAGTTTGTCATTGACTATCTCTTCCATCTCCGCGGGATGGATGGGGCCTTCCTCCCTCTGAACTGTCGTCTCCTGTATCGGAACAGTTGGATGAGATGAAACTGGGAGTGGTGGTGGCAGTTTTACCCGTTAGGGTAGGTGATGGGGAGGATTATGATGACGTGGAGGTTGAGGCTTAGGATGAGAGGTCAGGGGCTTGGGCTGAGAAGTCTGAGACGCCTGACATCGAGAATGTTGATTCTTGTTGATGATCTCGGAGTATGTCTGGCTTGAGTTTTGACGAGATTGATCCAAGGCAATGCTGGGTTTCGATGTCCTGAGTTGATGTTTTCTTTAAGTTGGGGAAAATTTCCAAATTTTGGGTTTCAGGCGGTAGCCAGCACCCTACCTACAGTGGTAGATCGATCTAGGGCTTTTGCTGTCATCCAATGAGATCTCTGCTTGTGTATATTTTTATAAACCTCACAGCCTCTGTAGCTTTCTGAGTGGTCTTTTCCACATAGCGCACATTCTGCCGGTTCTTCTCGTGGTTTCAGGCAGGTATTAGTGGCATGAGGGCCAGCACATTTCACACACCTGGCCTGATGATTACATTAAGTCTTTTTATGCCCTAAGTTTTGGCACCTAGTGCACTGTACAATCGCTTTTTGTTTTGGCTGTTCAAATTTGACTACTGAATACACCAATCTTGTTACCTGAAATATTTCATGGTTATTTTGGGCAGGCTCTAAATCAACAAAGAATAGTGGTAATGGGTACTTTCCAGTTGGGTGTAAAACGACCGATATATTTCTCACGGTATGGCCGATTTCTGCCAGCCCTGCTTTGATAGTATTGGTGGGAGTGGTTGAATGGAGGCCTCTTAGAACCACTCGGTATGTCTTTTCTTGCTTCAATTGATAGCAATGGAAGTCATAATTTTTCTCGGTGAGATGGTTGACTAGTTTTTTGTAGTTATCTTTATTGGTGGTATTTATTTTTATGTCCTAGACGCGTGAGAAGCATCTAAAATTTGGCTATCCGATCAAGTCAGCAATTTCTCGACCGAATGATATAAAATTTTCTATTTTGGTCACGAAAATAGGAGGTGGCTCTGGATCTGAAAATCCTTGAGACTCTGGAATTTTACTAGTTCAATTTTTGACAATAGTAGAATTATTGCTGGTAGATGGGATAGGTGTGGTCTTTTCTGGTTTTGTGACTGCAGTGCGAATTTTAGCTGGTTCAACTGGCTTTTTGGATTTAGCCGCTTTATTCTTCTTTTTATTAGGTGAATTACCCGCTGACCCGGGGGCAGTGTTTCTGTGGCCTTTTTGACGAGTACGCCTCTTTCAATATTGGGAATCCGTTTCGCTTATTTCCGAAAACGGGGTCTCTTCATCTTCTCTGGAGTCCTCACATGACATATTCTTGTCCGAATCCATTATATGAAGAAAGAACATCGATTGGACTATCACCACCATAAGTCCTTATATTCTCTTGTAGTTTACATTCTAAAATACCAAGGAAAGCTCGGTACATTTCAGGTATGTCAACTGTCTTTCTATATCTGTCTGTAATGTAAGTAAGTAATTGACAATGAAATCCAATACCTCTAGTTGAAATAGAAATTGGTGCTGGTTTTACAGCAACATTATCTGTATGAAGTATGCCCTCAACTGAAATTGCCAGACACACTTCATTTTTGGTTTGCTGGTTGGGTTGAAGTGGACTGTACAAATGAAAGATAACATGATTAATTGAAAATAAAATTCTATTGCTTAAGTTACAAATGATGTAGGGGGTGGCCGAAAGAAAACATTATGATTAGATTGTTAGTAGAATTTTGAATAATAGGGCTATGGAAATTGTATATATAAAATTGAGGTGGTTGATGATGATGTGGAGGTTAACTATTGATAGATGAACTATGTGGTGATGAATGGTAATTAACTTACTCCATGGTTCTTTTTCCCTCTATATTCTCAATCTTCTCTTCCCCTTGCTCCTGAGGACACCTCCAAGGGTTCTACACGCCCATGGTAGATTTCTGATCTGAGAGACAAGAAATAATGAACTGCTTCTTAAGACAAGATGGCTCTCACACCCTTTAGTCTGGGTAGCTTCTCTTCACAGAGAGCACTGGAGGAGGTGAGATTCGGCTGTTTGCCACCTGGGGTGCCACTATATCCTGTAGGCCATTATGCCATGATGTTTGTTGGTGCCCCCTCCAATTCAACCTTTCGGTTGCCGTAGGTTAACCGGAACATTATCATTAGTTCTTTTTTAACTCTGAAGCAGTTAATCCAGCAAGTAATTCTTCACGTATTTTCGCATGTTCTGTGTTTTGAAATTCTGTTGAAAGTTCTTCTCTTTTAGCTTCCATTCTTTGATGAGAATGTTTTTGATGACTTTTTGATCCTAATTTTCCACCACGTTTTCCAAAATTCTCTTCTCTCGGTTCTTCATGATATTGATCATCAAAATGGTCTTGGTACCTAGGTTGGTATCTACCCTGTCCTCGTTGGCCGTAGCCGGTATTATGATAAGCACCTCTACGCATATTTTCGCAAAAGTACTCCGGTCGGAAATCACAACCGAAAATCGAACCCTTTTTCAAAAAATTATTAAGGGGCACCATATGATCCGCCATTTCGGGTACAAAGCGCCGGTAATAATTAAGGGCTCCCATAAGTCTTTGTACAGTGGAACCTGGCTAAGTGAGAATCGCAGGGGGACCAGTTATTTTTCTCAGTATCCCAGGTTTCTCACTACCCGAGTTTTCTCAGTTACACAGGTGACTAACAAATTTTTCTCACTATCCCAGGTATACAGGAGGACAAAAAAAATTATAGAGTTAGCATTAAAAACGAATTTATTAACAGATTAATACGTAAAAAATAATACGTA
>NW_027106917.1:23206-28946 GCF_000696795.3 Halyomorpha halys | reverse complement strand
GGTTTTTCGAAAGAAAACGAAGGGACCGCATTTTTTTTCTCACTAGCAGAGGATTCTCAGTACCCCAGTGTCTCACTTGGCCAGGTTCCACTGTATACCCTTCACGTCCCTCGTTACTAACATATTTTTAAGCGCCTCAACTTTATACCGGACGTGCGGTTTAATCCCCTCCCGTGAAATAGAGTGCCCTAAGAAATTTATTTCTTCCTGTCCCAACATAGATTTTTCAGAAGACAACTTGAGTCCAATTAGCCTAGCCGTACCCTATAAAAAACGAACCGCAAGTGTTCCGTGTGTTCCTGTTCTGTCTTGCTGAAAACTACGAGGACACATTGACTCGTGAACTCCTCTCAAGAATTCATCCATGAGACGCTGAAACGTTATAGGGGCGTTCTTTAACCCGAACGGCATCCGCGTGAATTGATATTGTCCGCGCTCAAGTGTGAGTTACATATCATACAAAAATCAGTGAAGACTAAAATGACTTTATTCTAACATATTTACAAGAACTACATGTTACTTTTATTCAGTCTCTATCTTCTTACTTCTAACTTAGCTATCTAGTCTAGGAAATATACATGAACACTTGAGAAGAGGGGGTAGGAAGAATAGTGAAATAGGAGAAGGGGTTTTGACCAATCGGATAATTTTAGGAGACTAGGTGGGGCTAGAGAGCCTATGAAATTTAGAAGTAAATATCTGGGGGGGGGGGGGAGGAAGGCGTGACTAGAAGCAGGGTGTGAGGCTTCCAAGAAATTAGAAACTAACTTTCATGTGTTAAACATAAAATAGTTAGACTGATGCAAGTCCATTGTGAGATGACAGCATGTACCTGCTTAAGTGTCAGCCCTCGCTATTGATATAGCATGCTAAGGGCTTGAAAGGGCTGTTAGAATGGTCTCAAGGGCCTTCTGGGAACCTAGATGTTTTTATTGAGTTTCTTTTCTATAAAATTGTAAGGAGTATGTGGACATATGCAACCATATGTCTAAAGTGACTTAGGTTAAGTTGGGCAAGGAGCAATTGTTTAAATTTATAATACCGGTTCCTTAACTTGTGAACGCCGTTTTCTATTGGTCCCTCGGGTGCATTCGTATCTGATGATACCCCGCCTTCAGATCGAGCGTATTAAAAATAGTCGCACCGCCTAACCTATCCAAGATCCCCTCGAACCTAGGGATCGGATATCACTCATCTATGGTGTTCTCATTTAATTTTCTATAATCGATGACGACTCTGTACTTTTCAGTACGATCGCCTGGTGCTCCCTTCTTCCTAGTTGCGTACAGTGGGAACGATGGAGGTGAGACAGAAACGAAGAAAGGCGTACTAGCCCGAAGGCCTTCACCAACTTACTTCTTTTCTGTCTCTCCATCAAATGTAAAGGAATGAGACACCTACTACCGTGCCTGATTCCAATCATGATGTTTGACCAGATTACCTGGTAATCCACATGTGGTCTCAGTAACACACGACCACTACGTCTACTCCAGGCAACGCTCCAAAGCGATCCTGGTACCGCCTTTAATGGTCGTAGTGCCGTTTGGGAACAAGTCCCTTATTGCCCGAATAGGTGGCGGGCCCGAGGGAGACCCTCGTACCGGTTTTCCTACCTCCGAGCTACGTGGGGGGCTTCCACGTAGGTCGGAGGGAAGATGGTTCCGGTGACCAGAAAGACTCCAGAGCACGTCTACACAACAACCTCATAAGACCCGCAATGGGAGAGAGGATGAGTCGCCCCAAGGCACCAGGGGGCCAGAAGAAGCGTGCACTCTTTACCTTCAACCAGTTCTGCTTTAGCACCTAGCCAGGCTATTATGGAATGAGGATAAAAAGCACGGCGTCTCAGACGTCTTAACAGTAATCTCCAGTTATACAATAGCAAACGTGGGAAAACTCCTAATCCCACCAGTCTAGGAGCCATAATATGGCTCTACACGCTCTGCCTGGTCCCCGAGCCCCTAGGCCCGACATCATCCTGGACCCTCCGGCCCATTACTTCTCCTATAAGCCAATTGGTCTCCGCTCTGCCTCCTCCAATGTCCGGATGACGTTTCTAACAAAAGTTAGAAACTCCGGAAAAACCTCCTCGCTTGCATCCCCGCATCGAGCATTCCGCTTCTCTCTCTCTCATGTGGTCCCATAGTTCCTGTCTAGGGAATCTAAATCGCTCGCATGTCCATGCTCCACATCCTCATCTCCTAACCCACAGACACAATGCGGATCCACCGCTAGTCCAAAGCCATGTAGCTTTGCCCTAAAGACACCATGCCCCGATAGGGCTTGCACCACCCGTGGACACAGTTCTATACGCCGGAACGATATCCTGTTGAGCCTTCCGTTGTCCGCGCAGTAGCTGCTTGTGTCCAGTGTTCGTCAGACGATCACCCCATATGCCTGCTGCATAACTGATAATGGCACAGAAGAGGCCATTGTACAGCGTCAGGAGTGATGCTCGTTTGTCGAGGGTCAACCCAGCACTGATCCTTGGGGGCAGCCTCTATCCACCTTCTTACGGACGACGCCATTCCCAATCCACAGTTCCACACTGCGATCACGGAGGTAGTCCTTCAAAAGCTCGTACATCCTCCTTCTCTGTGCTGTACTCTCTGAGACATCTTAGAACGTCAGGCCCCAGACCCTGTGGAATGCGCCTGAGACATCCAAGAAAATACCCACCATGTATCGGTCGGCACAGTTTCGTCGAAGGCGATCTACCTCTAACATGGCGTCCTCCGTACTCCTGCCTCGCATAAAGCCAAATTGTCTCCTGTGGATACGGGCTTGAAAGAGGTGGTCCATCTTCCCCACAATAAGTCTTTCAAAGACTTTTCCCAGAACTGGGAGGAGACAGATAGGTCTGTAGGAGCTAACTGCCGCCGGATCTTTATCCATACTCTTTAAGAGGGCTCTTATGCGACCCCACTTCCATCTTCTGGGGAAGACACGGTACTTAACACATAGGCGATACAATCGCAACAGGGTTTCCCCAATCTCACTTCAGCCGGCCTTCAACATCTCCATGCTGATATTGTCCCATCCAGGGGCTTTACCATTCTTGGAAAACCAGACTGCCTCTTTCACATCATTCATACTTATCATCCATCTAGTCTCGAGGTCAGGTACAAACTCTTCGTTCTCCCGCCTCACAGTCTCATGGTACTCATTGTCATCTAGACTATCCGACACTTGGTCTAGAAGGTGTCCTGTCGTCTCCTGCCTATCGGACACTCCGTCTTCCTCGCCAAACATACAGACCTGTTCTGGGTACACCTTGTCTGTGCTCAGCTTGTAGACGAAGTTCCACGGGCCTCGTGCGACTTCCTGGTCTACGAATGAGCTTCAGTGTCCTATTTTCTACAATGTTTTTGGTTGTATGTTTATTGTTTATTTTATTGTACCGTATTCTATTAATCAATCTTTTAGGGAAAAAATATCCAAAAGGCCAGATAAATATCCTCCCCAGGTTTGTTTGTCCTATTAAAATCTTCTTCATGTTTTTTATGGCACTTTCTGCCAAACAATTAGATTTGGAATAGTTGGGGCTAGAAATTATATGAGTGAACCCCCCAGTCTTTCGCAAATTCTGAAAATATGAAATTAAACTGAATTTGGTGAATGACACAATTCTTCCTTTTTCAACTGCAATAATTTATTTCAAATAATCAACAACGTTTCGGGAAATATCCCCCATCTTCAGGTCGTTGATGAAAATATTTTATATATAACATGTAATTATCTCCTATTTTGTCATTACTGCTAATATTTAATAATATTATTGTCATTTAATTGATAAAAAAAGTTTTTTTTTTACTATTAAAAACTATACATTATTAGGAGAATAATTACCTTCCTTTTAAAATTATGAAAATATTCGTATTATGGAGCATGAGTATAAACCATTAGCAGTATCCCATCCTTAGGATGCCTTTTTTTCTTTCCGTCTCTTGTACTAGTACCAATCGGGACGATGATTTCTGTTTTGATTTGATCTTGAATTTGTACGATTTCTCTAACTATTTCTTAAACGAATTTTCGAAAAACTGTTGATTTTATTTGTGTCGCTCATTTTTTCATTAAAGTTATGATGACTGGTATTTGGGTGTTAGGAAAGTTCTCTGTTTTCAATTTTAGCAGCTTCAAGAGCAACGGATTTTTCTAAAACTTCCATCAAATGTTGTAGCATTAGACTGTAAAATTTGCTATTATAATAGCATTTACTACAATAAACTAAGCTCTCAGAAAAATTTCAACAGAAAAGTTTTGAAACAAAATCTAAAATTGTCTCACTATCTTTTTGAAAAATATTTAGAAAATAGTGCTGGGCTAGTACCACACTTTTTTTTTTAGAATAAGCATTTTTCAAATGCATAGTGAGTGACAAATCCAAAATCAACTCTGGAATATTAGTTAGGCAGTTCTTTCTATGTTCCACTCATTCGAGTCCGGGTTTTAGTAGCCAAAATTGAATTTTCCGACATTAACCTCTTATCTTCAGCACCCTTGGGAACATTTGGATTCTTCTTCGGAGCAAGGCAACTTGTCGGCATAGTGTTGATAACTGTTGCAATTATAACATTCCACATTGGAAAGGTCCTTCTGACTTCTATGGGGCTGGTAAAATAAGGCACTCTCACTCGAGGATTCATACTTTGCTGTCTCAGCCAATATCTCCTTCACTAAGTCCGATGTGAGTTAGACACTACAATTTTCTAGGGCCAGTATAAGAGGTTTGGAAGACTCACAAAAATCAGAGCAGAAAGTAACCCATACTTAATTTCGTGATCAGTTTACTTCAATTTGGCTAACTTAGTTACTCTTTGTTGACATACTCGACGATATCCCTGCATTGGTCATATCTCATGTTCACTGAGTGAGGCAACATGAGAAAACCCCTTGGGCTCATAAATTACATTGAGCCTCTTCCAAACATTTTTACCTGAATTTAGGTCACGAATATCTGCAACTTAACAAACTTAAACAACAGTATTGACTAAAATGACTTTATTCTTACATATTTATAAACAGAACATATAGTTTAGTGTTTACAGATATCTTACTCTTTGACTTAAGTTGCCAGAGCTAGCAAAATATATATGTACATTTTAGGAGAGGGGGTAAGAAGAGTATGGAAAAATTATAATTTATGGTATTGAAAGTTGTTAAAGTTAGATCTCGCCATTATAAGATAACGTTTTTTTTTTCTGGAAAAAACAAGTCCATAAATTAAATTAATAGACTTTTTTTTTTTGCAGATTTAATTTTTCTTGCCTTTAAACTATATAATTAAAGCCTATTGTTTTACAGATTTAATAAACATGGATTTTTAAAATTTGTAATGTAGTGTATTGAAAATTGTTAGAATCTAATAAGTGCTGTAATAGTCGGGATCGACGTGATTTTTCGGTCTTGTGTGAGGATTCTATGTTAGTCCAGCTATACTCCTCCAAGGTAGCGGATCTGTTCTACAGGGCTGAGAGGGGGGGGGGCTATATATTATGTGGGATTGGAGGGTTTGTAAATAAATACAAATAATAAATATTGAAAGAGAGAAAAAGAAAAGTTAATATGAAAAACGATGACATTTATAGATTTAATAAAATAAATAATTGTCTTCTAATAGGAAGGGAAGAGTTAAATTTATTAGTATCTGGACATACGGAGTTGAGCTTTGGGGCTCCACTAAACCATCAAATTCCTCCAGAATCCAATCCTTACAGTCCAAAATCCTTCGTAAAAT
>NW_027106917.1:20708-21981 GCF_000696795.3 Halyomorpha halys | reverse complement strand
AATATAGCTTTATTTAAATCTGTACAGTTACAACCCATGAAGGGGGACGGGTGCGATAATTTTTAAGGAAGTAGATCAACGGTTGTGCAAGGAGGTTATTTGGTCAGGGTTGACCACCGAGGGCTACAGGGTTGACCCCCGAGGGCTGCAGGGTTGACCCCCGAGGGCTACAGGGTTGCCTTAACGGCTACAGTGCAACAGGTAATAATTTTATAGCATTCAGTAAAAACGGCATTCTGTCAGATCCGTATTAATAAACGAAAGTTCATTGTGTTCGTATAACACAAGAGATGTACACTAGAAGATGGTGTACACCCTCTGCCTTATGGTCACTACAGCCTCGACAGTAGAAATAGTAATAGTCAGGTCTAACTTTATAATAGTAAGTTCTAAATAAATAAACTATTTATAATGATAATAATAGTTTTTATTTATGTAAAAATATACTTTTGTAATTATATGTAGTATAGACCTATTGTATGTAATTTAGACCTCCTCATAGGAGAAACCACTTACATATTTGTACATTTGTTGTTAATTGTTGTAATTAATTTTGTAAAAATAAAATAAACATACATTATAAGAGTAAATTATTCTTTTCACAACACTATACAATATACTTCCTATCAATCCAATTGCGTTATTCTAATCCCAACTACTTTACATTTTGCCTCTTTATCATCTATTATTGTTACATATATTTTCTTCCTCTCAATTTTTCATTTTCTTTTAATATTTAAATTTTAAATTAATAATTTACTCTCCGTCGTAAACCTCTGCCCTCCTGTCCTACAGTATCCTTTCTAGATACACCACTAACACCTGTTGAACAGATTCGATACACCACGGTAAAAGAAGGCAATTTTTTTCGATTTAACATGAGTTTTTTCCATTTAACACGCTTTAACATGTTAAACCAAAGATCATGAATACCCTTAATATATGTTATAAAAAATATGGCACTGATAATTTTTCTCTTTGTTATCTTGACTATTAAAGCATTTATCTATATTTATTTAAAGAATGTATATTTATTGATCTATACCTGATATTGCGAACGATTTAAAATTTTGTTTTGATACTAGTAACTTTCCGAAATCACATTTGTGTTATTCCGAGAAAAATGAAAGGGTAGTAAGAATGTTAAAAGATGAATCTTGTTGAACCCTAAAACAGAGTTTGCAGGCTTAAGATCTAAATTTTATAACGGTAAATAAAATAACTGTTTAACAAATCATTAGTTGGTAAATATAGCTTTTACTATATCTATATA
>NW_027106917.1:9694-16013 GCF_000696795.3 Halyomorpha halys | reverse complement strand
TACTTACTGTGGTTGTTATCTTGTTTTGTTTTTAGCCCTGAAGAAGGCTAGAAACTCTAGCCGAATCGTCGGCACATTAAAATAAGTTAATCATAATCATACCGCACCCCCAACCTTCTCTCCACATGTAAAATAAAATATTCACATAATCAATGGTATTATGACAGCAGACATGTATGTAGACATATTGCGTTGCAATTTAAATAAAAGTATTGTAAAATTAGGAATAGAACAAATTTATTTATTTCAACAAGATAACGATCTCAAACACTCCACAGGAAAAACAAGTGAATGGTCAATGTACAATGCCCGTAGGATGTTCCCTACACCTCCTCAGTCCCCTTATCTGAACCCAATTGAGAATTTATGGGCTTCATTGAAGAGAAACATTTAGACTTTTAAATGTTCAAATAGATAACAACTACCAGTGAAGATAAAGATACCGTGAAACGAAATCGGAAAGGTGGTGACTCAAAACCTGGTGGGGTCCATGCCTAGGTGTGAGGCTATAGTAGGGGTATTCATGATCTTTGGTTTAACATGTTAAATGGAAAAACTCATGTTAAATCGAAAAAAATTGCCTTCTTTTACCGTGATAAAACGAAATAACATTTAACATGGCTGTTACTTGGTCTGTTAAATGGAGAATGACGTCACACAATAGACCAGTTGAGATCGCCGCCATTTTTGTTGTGACAGCTCAGTTCTTTCGTGTGTTTGTGGTATTCATATCCCTGTTATTAAACCAGAATGGATAATTTTAATGATACATTTGAGGGAAAAAAAACAGTAAAAAAAACAATGTAATTTCATTCTACTATCTGAAAATTTGTAAACGCTCGCCAGATAAAAATCTCACTATATGAACCATGTAATTATTCTTAGGGGACATATGTCCCAGAATAAAGTTATTTTTTCATTTCATTTCATAAGCTAAACTTTCACACAAATTCCACTTTTCACTCACTCTAGGCATGTTGTAATTAATTACTTAAATCAAAACTGAAGTAAACAATAACATGAGGGTCTGGAAGGAAGGTTATAAACATAAAGGCTTATACAACAAGTTGCTGAGAAAATCCGCTAGGGGCTCTTGTGCATTTAACGTTTAACATGACTTCAAATACGGCTGCTAACAATCTTATAGTTTTAACATTTAACACAACATCCTGAATACCCCTATTGTGTTAAATGTAAAATGTTTTACCATGTTAAATGTTAATAGTATAGCATTGTGAGCAGCCCCATTTAAAGTCATGTTAAATGTTAAATGCATAAGAATTCCTAGTGGATTTTCTGAGCAACTTGTTTAGTAACCTTTCCTTCAAAAACTTCATGTTATTGTTTACCTATAAGCTTTCATTGCATTAATTTATTACAACGTGCCTAAAATAAGTGAAAAGTAGACATGTAAAAGTTTGGATGCTGATTATATTTTTTGAAAAGTCCAAAACACATCACAAAAATACAAAAAAAAAACAAAAAACAAACTACGAGTAAGTAACCTAACACGACAGCAAATAAAATGATGACAAGCTCAACTGGTCTGTTTCGTGACGTCATTCTCCATTTAACAGACTCTCAGCCATGTTACATGTAATATCGTTTTAACATGATAAAAGAAGGAAATATTTCTCCATTTAACATGAAGTTTTAACATGTTAAAATAAAGATTATGAATATCCATAGTAAATGCCAAGGGACTTAACACAGGATATTAAGGTATGTACATATGTATTAGTTATTTACAATATTTTGATAAAATCGAAATAATAATAAACTGTATGAATACTGTTTTGGCGCAAGAAAAACGTGTTGTTTTTTTTTTAAATATAATAATTATATTTGTAATTTTTGTTTGGTTTATTTCATGTAAATATTTATTTTTCAAAGAGTGTTGCGCATTAAAAAATGTAATAGCGTTTGACGAAAATGATGTTTATTAAACTAAAAAGGTGTAGGAATACTTTTCATCACTGTAGATTCTCTAAAGAGGTACGTATACCCGCATTGGAGGATGAGCCGCATAGTACAGGACCCGGGAAGAAAAGCAGGCAGTTATCTCACGCCAATTTTGGATTACTTTAATGAAAACTATGAATAACTACTAGCTAAAACTGATGAGTCTGCCAAGTATAATTCGGGGGAATAAAAAATAGCGGCTGTTTTAAAGCATTAAAAAAACTCAGGAACTATGTGAGGTATAGATCTCTATTAGCAATCAAATTAAAGCTAGTTTAATGTACTATCAAGTAGTTTATAACATTTACCTTCGTAGGAATAGTAGTTTTCATGATATTTGCTAAAATAAATTGATTTACAGTTATTCGGACAATAAGTTTGATTTATGAAAAACTTTATTTCAGAAACCATTGGTCGTACAGATGTCTACCAGCGCTCAAATTAAAGCTAGTTAAAGTAACAATAAAATAGTTAATAATGTTCATCATTGTAGGAGTAGTAGTTTTTATGATATTTGACAAAATAAACTCACAAAATGTTAATTTCTCGTTGTTCGTATAAAATGTTGGATTTTTGAAAAAATATATCTCTAAACCCATAAGACATACATATGTCTGCCAGCACTCAAAATAAAGGAAATTTAATTTAATATATAGTAGTTTTTAACACTTATCTTCGCAGGGGTAATAGTTTTTATGATATTCACATATGAATATAAATTTATCCAATGAAAATCTGTCCGAACAACGATAAATCAATCTATTTTAGTAAATTTCATGTAAACTATTACTCCTACAAATATAAACATCATGAACTACTTTATAGCTCATTAAACTAGCTTTAATTTGAGTGCTAATAGACATCTGTGCGTCTCATAGCTCCTGAGATATAGATTTCTCAAAATAAATTAACTAACTGCTGATATTTCAGTACATTCCATACCAAATTTTTATGAAATGTTGCTTTTTAAAAAGCTATATCTCGAGAACTATTGAACGTAAATAACTCTGTTAGGGCTTACATTTTAGCAAATTTACTTTACTTTAAATGATGATCAATTACATTTTCTATTGTTGTTGGTAGTTGTAAAGATATAGAGCTCCGAATAAAAAATTGATTTTATTACACAATGAGACTCAAAGGTGTGTGGTTACCTTTCACAGAACAAAAAACAAAAGAGAACGTCTGATTTTAACAAAACAAAAAATATGTTACATAATCGATCCTTTGTTTTTAAAACCATGTATTGGCCGCAACATCGGAAATTACTGAATGTTAACAATAGCTCTATTAGGATTCATATTTTACCATATTTCCTCTACTTGAGATTATGTTCTCTTATGTTTTCTAGTGCCGCTGGTAGTTTTAAAGATTAATTTACTTTAAAGTTTCGAAACATTTTGTATTCCCCTTTATTATACTTTGCAAACTTATCAATATTGACTTGTATCGTTCGTTGTATCGAGCATCGTTCGTTGATAAAAATCAAAATATTTTTTTACGAGTTGTTTACTACTGAGGTTTTTAAACTAATCCTTAGACTACTGAAGTATACATATATTAAAATGTTTACGTTTTCCTGTGAGACTATATAAAGGTTTAACTCTAGGAATTAATTCCTTCTGAGGTGACCACATTATCAGTTACAATTTATTTCACATCACATGTACACCTCTTCTTTATGGAAAAAACCACCTGTCATCGAATCTAAGAACCAAGGTATGTTTTATACATTTAATACTGTAAAAGAGGGGAAAGTTTAATAAATACAATTTTAATTCAAACAAATATCACGAAATTACAATTTTTACTAATTTTAAAATGATTTTTCTAAAGAAAGCTAAAACCGCTGTTGAGATTTAAATGGAGAATTTATATTGGACTGTCCTGAACCAAATTAAAAAAATAAAGTTTGCATATACTTGCAGTTTTTTTTATTTTTTCAGAAAATTCGAAAACAAACGCCAATGTTTTCAGCATTTGGCGTTTCACCCCCTACCTAGCGAACGAAAGAATATTTGTAATTAGAAAATAACTCTGACGAGGTTTATGTCCTTATTAAAAGGTTTTGTGAGCTTTGGTGTATGGTAACTAAAAACAAATGGGAAAGCTGTCATCGAATTATGAAACAATTTATTTTCCAACATTAAAATTGGCTCGATTTACCTTTTTTATAGCCAGATTATATTGAGGACAAATTATAAAACAAAACATCCCCTAATCAAATTTCTGCACAATACGAAAAAAAAAAAAAAAAAAAAAGCAATGCACAAGATATTTCAATGGTTATTTTATTATTTTTATACCTATTTTATATATTTGTTATTTTTTTTATAACTATTTTTTTAATATATATGTAATCACTACTTTTATGAATTATATGACGTATATATTACGTGTTAAATTAATTCTTGTTTATTTAAAATGAATATTATTTGTATTTTAAGTGTGTTCTATTTATGTTAAAGAGGTAAAAAATAAAAAGAAAAGATACATTGAGTTTGAAGAGAAAATTTGAAAGCAAATAATAAAGTATAGAAAGAAGAATAAAAAGATAACAGAACCGAA
Organism: Halyomorpha halys; assembly: GCF_000696795.3. NCBI lineage: Eukaryota > Metazoa > Arthropoda > Insecta > Hemiptera > Pentatomidae > Halyomorpha > Halyomorpha halys. The sequence goes on along the minus strand of NW_027106917.1, from coordinate 11,483 downwards.
GCAATGAAACAAAAAAAAAAAGTCATACACTATTATCATATGTTGTTTGCTTATTATGACTATTTATTGTAAGGTTTAAAAAAATATTCTGATTAGATTTCAATGAGTATGCTGTTAGTACAAGAGCCCAAGAGGAGAAAAAAAACAGTTATTTTACACCAATTTTTTATTACTTTAATGAAAAGTACTTATAATTACTAGTCAGAACTGATGAGTATTTAAAAAATAACATGCAACACAATTTATTCTATCAAATTTAGAATTACATACGTCAGATTCAGACTTGATGGTATATTGTAATTTCGTATTAATATAATTATTATTTTAATTATATTATTTCAATTACTTGAGACAAGGTAATTATTTATTAAATAAATCAAAACTTGTATCCTTTTTAGTCTCAACACTTTTTATTTTTCACCAGTCCACCGTTTCGGCCATTTTAGCCATCCTCAAGGACATCTTAAATTATAATTTCTTCCTCACATTAAATTTAGAGTTACTTTTGCAGGCTATTCTGCCCAGGTCATTGATTAATTATAAGTTAAAAGCCTATTTTTTAAAATTTAAAATCATAAATATTTAATCCTTCTTATATAAGATTATCCACACAAATTCACTACTATATAACAAACACTTATAATTAATGAATGACCTGGGCAGAATAACCTGCAAAAGTAACTCTAAATTTAATGTGAGCAAGATGTCCTTGAGAATGACTAAAATGGCCGAAACGTTGGACTGGTGAAAAATTAAAAGTGTTGAGACAAAAAGGATACAAGTTTTGATTTCTTTAATAAATAATTATTATTGTTTTTATTTTGAACCTCTGATTTTTTTCTTTTTTACCCCAATATCTACGTATTTTGAACCCTTATATTATGTCTAAATCTTTTACTGTAATTTTCATAAATTATTAGGTATAATTTCTTTTATTTACAGAAAAAAATTTTTATTTTTCTTTAGAAACTAACTATTTTTGCGTCCCGTCGTTTATGGGTTATTATCAAACAGCATTCCAGTCACCCTCCTCATCCATTTGGGTACGTTGGTAATCTTAAAGAAGTTCCTTGCAATAATTCATTAACTGCAGAATTTTGTCCACCATATGGAGTTATACTCGAAGCGGTGTGCGGCCTTTGTACTATAAGATTTTAAAACAATATATGTAAAGATGCTCACCTTCTAGCTCTAACCTATCCCCACCTCTAAATAACGATTAAGTGAGGTTAACAAAGGGTTTTAAAGAGAATAACCTCTGAGACTGTTATATGTCATTTATGATTGTAAGAGTGTTTCAGTGAACTAGAAACTATAAAAACTTTTGTTTTATAGGTATGTATAGTTAAAGATATAATGTATTATTTAATTTGAACTTGTCATTAATGAATAAAACAATTATTTATAGAAAAAGAAGTTTATAGTCTTTAAGTCTATCTCTAACACAAGATTATATATATAGTTACAATTTATGGTCCTAACAAACAAACAACATATGATAATAGTATATGATTTTTTTTTTTGTTTCATTGCTTTGGTTCTGTCATCTTTTTATTCTTCTTTCTATACTTTCTCTCTCCAACTCAATGTATCTTTCCTTTTTATTTTTTACCTCTTTAACATAAATAGATCACACTTTTTTTATTTATTTTTTTTATTATTTATTTAATGTAGTTTACAACTGTACAAAATAATACAATAGGTAAATATTTTGTATGTTTCATATACACTTGAAAATCTTGGGAAGGAACCACCCATTGGTGGTACTTCAAACATTAATTTAAATTAG
>NW_027106917.1:5142-8928 GCF_000696795.3 Halyomorpha halys | reverse complement strand
GTCATATAATTAATAAAAATAATTGATGAACGTAGGGATTATATATATTAAAAAAAAAATAACGTATACAATTTTAAAAAGCTAGCAGTTGACTACCGCAACAAACTGGCTATACATTAATCCTAGTATTAGTACGGACCAATCAGCAAATGTCCAGTTAATGCGAATTGTAAATCCAGTGGAGGCTGGAATTGTGCCATCTCTTCAAGGAGATATATCATCCAGTTATAGAGGTAATATTAGACTCTCAAATAGGTTGGTTGGGCTCGGGGTAAGTGACAGTGCTTAAGCAACAACTCCAGGCGTATCGATATTTATAGTACAAGAAATATCGAGTCTGATCGATCGATACTAACTATATTTGAAACGATATGAGGGTATATACAGAAATCGCTCCTGATTAGGTACTCTTTATTTAATTATCTGTCCTATATGTATATATATATTATAGAGATATTTTTAAATTTTGTCAAATGAATTCTGAAAATATTAACTGTTCGTTATTAAAAAAAGTGATATAAGACGAAAGTTTTGAGGGAATTATTATATTTTTCACTTCCTTATTTTTGACAGGTATTTCCTATATTTGTATCTGGAAATATTAAACCAATTCTCACATTTTTTTTTTTTTTATCATAACAAACATAATGTTTCTCAATTATTTAAAAAAAGTAATTAAGTTATACTAGAGAAAGAAAAACTTTATTCAAAAACAACAATGTTGTGCTGATCAAATTCATTTGGTTGCTAACAATACAGCATACTTATTCAAATCTAATCATACTATTTTTTCAAACCTTAAAATATATAGTCATAATAAGCAAACAACATATGATAATAGTGTATGACTTTTTTTTGTTTCATTGCTTTGGTTCTGTTATCTTTTTATTCTTCTTTCTATACTTTATTATTTGTTTTCAAATTTTCTCTTCCAACTCAATGTATCTTTCCTTTTTATTTTTTCCCATTTTTAACATAAATAGACACAAACTTAAATACAAAATACAAATAATATTCGTTTTAAAAAAATAAGAATTAAGAATTTTATGACTACCGCAACATCCCTCCGGACTAATTGCCCTTCCCTTCAAAGGCTGTGAAGGACACGGAGCAGGCAGAAAGCTTTTAGTCCAACTCAACTTTGAATATTAGGGCCGTAAAGTGCAGTCCATAAAGTGCAATTTATGTAGTACATAAATTACCAGAACAATCACGTGTCCCTATAAGACGGCATGGCAAGTTTCCTCACTTAAACTTTCCCCTCTAAGCATTTTTTCATATATTCACATTTAATATTCCATTTATAAATAACATTTTAAAAGAATTTTATTTATATATATTTTTTTTAATAATTTGTTCACTGTTATTTATAACTGTATAACAATATCTACAACCAGAGAATTTGCTATAAGCTATAAAATGCCATGATAAAACATGTGGAGAATCTACTTATTGATATAACTCCAATAACATTTCAGAGAGGATCTCGGTGCCATCTTCTTTTTTTTCTGTAAATATCATGAAAACTGCTTCTTTTAGAAAGGTGAACGTCATCAAATACTTTATAGCACTTTAAACAAGGTTTAATTTGAGTGCTAATTGACATCTGTACGTCTATTGATTCCCGAGTTAAACATCTTCAAAAATAAATTAGCTAACAACTGGTTTTTCTTTTTTTTAACAATTGTTGCTTTTTGAAAAAGCGAACGTGGGACATTTTGTTCGAAAACAGCTCAAGTAGGGCTCATAATTTAGCCATTTTACTTTAAATGATGTACTATTAGGTTTTTTTTTTGTTTTTTAATCATTTTTGGCTGACTCTGATTTCTTTTTTGGCGATCCAATAAAGATTTAAAAGCGTGCTATCAAAGTTTTCAACAGATTATATAGATTGGTTTTCATGTGCTCTCGCACTAACTCGTAGATATCCAGGCCCATGTGTGTTCCATTGTCTAATACACTTGATTTATGCTAATTATATTATATAAATCTTGGGTATATATATTTTTTTAATAATTTATTCACTGTTATTTATAACTCTATAACAATATATAAAACCAGAAAATTTGCTATAAGTTATAAAATGGCATGATACATACTTGTTTATTTAAATAATTAGAAGATTATATTTTTATTAATTTTCTTATTATATTTTATAAGAAATTTAAAGATTTTGACATATTTATTGCAGTTGATTTTTTTTGTATGATAAATATATGCATCCCCATTGTAGGATTTTTATGTTATTACGGCAAAAACCAAAATAATTATGAATCAAATGCATTTTTAGCGAGCTTCTACACGTCTGACATTCATAAATTCGCGCATGGGCAAGTGTGAAGAAGGGCTGGTATATGGTGCGTAAATGTATAGCCTACCCGTTAAGTGTTTGTTTTGGGCACAAATCTCTTCTTGTACTATTTGTAGTTATTTCACGCCGTCTTCTGATTACTTAGTGACAACTATGTGTCAAAATTAATGAGTCTGCGAAGTATAGTTAGGAGTCAGTCATAAAAAATTATGGCTGTTTCATAGCGTTAAAAAAAATTAATTTTTTTACTCGAGCTGTATATCTTTAAAACTCACAATAAGACGAGAATGTCATTTAAAGAGGAGTAAATTTTCAAAAATAGGAGCCCTAATAGAGCCATTTAGGTTCAATAGTTCCGGAGCTTTTTATAAAGCAACATTTCATAAAAATGTTGCACAGAATGTCCTGAAAGATCAGTAGTTAGTGAATTTATTTTGAGAAATCTATGTCTCAAAAACCATTAGGCGTAGAGATGTCTATTAGCACTCAAGCTAAAGGTAGGTTAATGGACTAAAAGTAGATTTTATGATATTTTCTAAAATAAATTGATTTATTATAAATGTTCGGACAAATTTTTATGTGCTAAAATTATATTCATATGGAATATCATAAAAACTACCACCCCTACGAAGACATCTGTTGCAAACTACTTTATAGTATGATAAATTTCTTTATTTTGAGCCCTGGCAGACATAAGTCTTATGGTTCTAGAGATATATTTATTCAAAAATCCAACATTTTATCCGAACAACATTTTGTGAATTTATTTTGTCAAATATCATAAAAACTACTACTCCTACAAAGATAAACGTTTTTATAGTAAATTTAACTAGCTGTAATTTGAGTGCTGGTAGACATCTATACGTCTGATGGTTTCTGAAATTAAGTTTTCATAAATAAACTTATTGTCCAAAGAACTATAACTCGGATAATAGACATCTATACGTCTATTGATTCCTAAGATATAGATTTCTTAAACTAATTCCAGCAACTACTAATCTTTCAGTACATTTTTTGAAATGTTGCTATTTAAAAAGCTATATCTCGAGAACCATTGAACGTAAATAGCTCTATTATTGCTAATATTTCAGTAAATTTGCTCTACTTTAAATGATGTTCTTTTAGGATTTCTAGTGTTGTTGGTAATTTTTTTAATGATATACAGCTCCAAATGCAAAATTAATTTTTTTTTTAACGTTTAGAAACAGCTGCCATTTTTTATCCCCCCTACATTTACTTGACAGGGACTCAGTTTTGACTAGTAATTATACATAGTAATAATTAAAGTAATAAAAAATTGGGGGTGAGATAACTGCCTTTTTTACTTCTCAGTTCTTGTACTATTATAGCTGAGGTATTGTATGGTAATTAGAAAATCAGTATATATATAAGTTACGGTATGAGTCAGCTGTTATTTCGATGTCAGCTGACTGAGGGGATCAGCTGATCGAACTAGATAAGAGATGTACCGAATA
>NW_027106917.1:2679-5092 GCF_000696795.3 Halyomorpha halys | reverse complement strand
TTTCTTCACTTCGACCGAAAAATTTAACTGATGAAGATGATAATCGAGGCCAATATTGGTGTTTATGTTTTAAATTTAACCAGTACGAAAAGAAAAAGTTCGCGAGACCCTCGTAATAAAGATGGCGGCGATAAAAAACCAAAATGGCGGCTGAGCACGCACAGCCTCTCCTAAACCAGTAAGCTTCTCAAACAGCATAAAAACAAAATGGCGGCTGGGCACGCACAGCCTCCCCTAAACCAGTAAACTTCTCAAACAGCATAAAAAACAAAATGGCGGCTGGGCACGCACAGCCTCTGCTAAACCAGTAAGCTTCTCAAACAGCATAAAAAACAAAATGACGGCTGGGCACGCACAGCCTCTACTAAACCAGTAAGCTTCTCAAACAGTATAAAAACAAAATGATCAAAAACAAAATAGCGGCCTGGTACACTCAGCCTCTGCCAAGCCCATAAGTCTTTCAAACAGCATAAAAACAAAATGGCAGTCATATAATTGCTCATAACTCCCCTGCATTTTATCTAACTTGCAGTTAATAGAGTCCTGAACTTCTGCCAGATTTTGTGTACATTGATTAGGTCATGTTGAAATTGTTTCTATTTTCTTACCTTATAGTACTTAATGATAATTAAATCATTAATCCACGAATAACTAAATATATCAGACTTTCATTGTATTCAATTAATCTATCAACATCCCTAAATCTAGAAATTGTAAGTTATTACCGTGTCTTCTAATATATTATAAATTCACATTTAACATTTGAATTATCACCAACAATTAAAATGAAATATTTTGATCCTATTATGTAATTCTAAAATAATATGTTTAATTATTTTCAAAAAGATGGATCTTAGTATTAATGATATAAAAATAGATGTAATTTTTGTTTTTATATACTGATTATAGTAAACATAATTACTACATACCTATATAAACATAATGATTAATACAATCGACTATAATGATTGGTTGAAGTAATATACATATATAGGTAGTAAATAATAATTTTCAAGTAAGTAAATTATTTTTTCATAGAATTACACATTTTGCGTTGTAACACTGAGAAGATATTAGGGATAAAAAGTACACACAAGTACATAATAGAACCATTTATATTTACGATTATTATTTAAGTTCATCAATAAAAAATTTAATCTTAATATTAAGATGAATTTGATTTGAATATAGAATATTATTTTTTACTTCGTTTCTTTACATTACAGCCTCTTGAGATTGGGCAATACTAGAACTTGAAAACAAATAAAACTTTATACATTAACTACTTTTTTTGTGTAAACATGATTATAATAAGTGCACAGTTTGATTAAATCAGCCAGTGCTGTAGTGTTTTTCTTATTATATAATTGAATATCTTTATATTAAAATAAGGGTTGTGCAAGGAGGTGATTTCGTCGTAATCACGCTGGAACATTTGATTTTCCCCAACTAAGCGTACCTTTTTTATAGAGGCTGAGTGTACCTCAGGATGTACTCAGGAGTTTGATTCATAGCTAAACCAACAGAAAAAATATCTTTATATAACCCCCAATGATTATAATTAAACCCGTTTTAGTGAAAAAAAATTTAATAAAAAGTTGGTTCAAACAGGAATTTGAATATTATTAAACATATATAACTATATATTACTCTGCAGTAAGTATATATATTTATATCATTCCGCTAGCCTGATAAACATGTCTATGGTTGAAATTACTTTTTGTAATGAGATATAATTAATAATGTCAGTTATTGTCTAGCACACTTACTTATTTCAGACGGTAACTGATATTTTTAATGGAGGTTTCTCATGGAATATCTAATTTTAAAACTATTTGAAATCTGTAAACTATCTGAAACTAATTTGATCATTTCTTTACTTGCAGATTTTCAGTTTGAAACCATATGTGAAAAAGTCAATTCACATCCCTCATTTGTGCGATTGTTGCTGAATATGGGAGTGAGTCTTGACTCCCAGGATACTTCAGGGATGACCCCTTTAATGAAGGCTGCTACGAACTGCAATGCAGATAACGTAAATATATTGCGCAGTGGAGCTAATCCTAAGACCAAGGATAGAGAAGGACGGAGCGCACTCCACTACGCTGCTGAAGGAGGCTGCACTGAGTCAGCGGCCACTCTGGTGATGGCTGGAGTTGGTGTTGACGAGAAAGATAGAAGAGGCTGCTCTCCGGCTTTCATCGCAGTTGCAAATAATAAGCCCCGTGTTTTGCAACTGCTCGTTGAGAATGGGGCGGACCTAACTCTTAGAGACTGCATGGGGAAAGGGATGTTACATCGCGCAGCCCTATGTGGAGACATTGAGGTCCTGAACGTGCTGCTAGATGCATGAATGCCTGATATGGAAGGGCAGTTTCGTAGGACTGCCTACATATTGCAGCACGGGAAGGGC
>NW_027106917.1:0-1174 GCF_000696795.3 Halyomorpha halys | reverse complement strand
GATATGGAAGGGCAGTTTCGTAGGACTGCCTACATATTGCAGCCCGGGCAGGGCAAACCAAAGTTATGGCTGTCCTTGTTCCAGTGGCCGCGGTCGACAAAAAAGATGATTGCCAGTGGACTGCACTGCAACTGGCAGTAAGGGAAGGACAATCCTCCGTCATAAAAACACTTCTAGATGCTGGCGCAGCACTGGATACGGAGGGTGTCGACGAGTGGACTCCCTTATTCAATGCAGCCATGAAGGGGCAGAAGGCAGTGGTGGCGTCACTTTTGGACCACGGGGCAGACCCAGAAGCCAAGGAAAGTGTGGGCTCTACACCGCTGAAAGACCGCGAGGCCGATATGAATGCTCGAAATGCGGATGGGCTACAGCACTGCTGGAAGCATCTGAGTGGGGCCACTTGGCCGTGGTGCGAGGGCTCCTCGACCGCGGGGCCGATATGAATCCTCGGAATGATGATGGCTACAGCACTACTGGAAGCAACTAAGTGGGGCCTCTTGGCCGTGGTGCGCGTGCTCCTAGACCGCTGGGCCGACATGAATGCTCAGAATGCGGATGGCTACAGCACTGCTGGAAGCATCATAGTGGGTCCACTTGGCCGTAGTGCGGGTGCTCCTCGACCGCAGGGCAGACATCCATGCAAAGGATAATGATGGATGGACTGCCTTACAGATTACTGATCTCAACCACCACACTGAATTAGCAGACTTCCTCAGGACCAGGGGCGTTCTTTGTTTTCAAAGCTGGTTTGCGTTTTATTAGATGCCTTTGATCATTTAAACGCAAATTAATTTTAATTAAAAAGGAAAAATGAATCTTTTATCTATAGAAAGAATGATTTATTGATAAAGTTCATAATCATTACACTCTATTTGATAATATGATAAAAGTTTTCTCGTTTGAAATACTCAATTAATACTTAAACTGTCAAATACTTAGTCCTTTAATGATATTGCAAGTTATCACAGATTCAGTGAAGATACAAGTGCTTCTTTTTCCAACTCCACATGTCTTTATACTTAGAGGTACTACATTGACATTGTTGGAAGGGATGAGGAATAGGAGGAGAGAGATCCGTGTTGGAACGAACCAATACTTCATATCTTGTGTTTTGATACTCTTCGTTGAGAATGGGGCGGAGCTAACTCTTAAAGACTGCATGGACAATGGC
>NW_027106916.1:1176-2065 GCF_000696795.3 Halyomorpha halys | reverse complement strand
ATAAGCGAAAATAGCAGACGGAATGTAACAAAATCAATATGGAACATATTGAGAACCGAAATCCCTAAAAATGTCATCAAAATCTGATTAACGGATCGACTGACTAATTTCGAACACAAATTTTACCATATGCAGAGAGACACAGAATTTTATTAGTTCATTGATGTCTAAAAAGTAAAATACTAGTGAAACCGTTTCGACTCTTAAATAATTTTTTTTTCTTCCTACATGTATAAAAAGCAAAAACCACATTAATTAAGATTTAGACTAAAATAAGATTTCACCAGGTTCAAGGCCCGAAATTAAAATTAAACAGGATCTTAAAACGGAAAAGAAGAATATGTTGCAGATGAAAACCGCAATAATTTCATAAGGACGATGATTTCCCATGGGAATGGAATAGGAATAGTTAATGAAAAATCTTTCCCACATATATTTTACAAAACGAGATACAAGATAAATCACATGATCTCATTTTAACAATGAAAAGCGTCTTAATTACGAGTCAGCTTCGTATATCGAGATACTGCTGGCAACACTTCTAACATTTCATTTACAAAATATGACTGACAAAAAAAAATTGCAGATTGAAATATCCAATTAGATTAATTATTTACATATTATGCAAACATGCTTAATTTTATTAAGAAATTATGCAAACTTCATCTTGTTAAATAATCATTACAATATAAAATTTATCGATTGTATTTATATGAAAGCGACTTACTTAAAAAATTAAAGGTTTTAGACGCAGAAATTCATTACGTCAAGCCGACGTTTCATAAAAAAAGAAATTCCAACAATTATTTTTAAAATGCTAAAAAACTTGCGGATTGAACTTCTAGGAACGAGCTGTCCATTTGGAATTTGGCACACGGTGGCTGTAAAT
>NW_027106916.1:0-1126 GCF_000696795.3 Halyomorpha halys | reverse complement strand
AAATCTAAAATATATTCTGGAGAAGATAAAGAACAACTAATATATAACTAATCCTCCCTCTATATCTTTCCCCACGCCTGGCAGTATGCCCAAAAGCCGAAATTCTGAAACTAACTATTCTTATGTTTTGTGAGGTAATAAATCCTACTTTTGATCGAGTCTGGCATCCAGGTCTGCTCTATAAACTTCGTCAATTCCTACCCCCAACATATTTATTATAAACAATATCTCAACTAACCTCAAAACAGAACATAAAAATCTGGTGCAGCAAGCACTACATACATTCACTTACCACTTTACTTGGAGTTAAAATTAATCCTAGCTCGTATATGTTGCAGATGAAAACCGCAATAATTTCATAAGGACGATGATTTCCCATGGGAATGGAATAGGAATAGTTAATGAAATCTTTCCCACATATATTTTACAAAACGAGATACAAGATAAATCACATGATCTCATACTAACAACGAAAAGCGTCTTAATTACGAGTCAGCTTCATATATCTAGATACTGCTGGAAAAATTTTATTTACAAAATATAACTGACAAAAAAAAAGTTTCAGATTGAAATATCCAAATAGAATAATTATTTACTTAATATGCAAACATATTTAATTTTACTCAGAAATTATACAAACGTATTCTTGTCAAATAATTATTAGAATATAAAATTTATCTATATTTATATAAAATCTACTTACTTTGATTCACTTAAAAAATTAAAATTTTTAGACGCAGAAATTCATTATGTCAAGCCGACGTCCCATAAAAAAAAGAAATTCCAACAATTATTTTTGAAATGCTAAAAAACTTGCGGATTGAACTTCTAGGAACGAGCTGTCCATTTGGAATTTGGCACACGGTGGCTGTAAATACACCTTTTATACCATCCAGCACAAATGTCACGCGGACAGGAAATATGCCAACAGTTCGTCAGGCATAGTAATTTAATACCACGCTAATTACAGTTTTTTTTTTGTAACTAAAATAAATTTCTTAATTCTAAAAAAATCATAAATTAAATAATTAAAAATAGGCTAGAGGAAATATTCACCAATATAAAATCAGCTAGGTAAATCAAAAATACTATTAAGGTTCAGAAAATAGATTAAAAATAATGTTTT
>NW_027106915.1:99549-109647 GCF_000696795.3 Halyomorpha halys | reverse complement strand
TCAAGCTTTGTATTTTGAAAAAGGAAAGGACAATACGCTGATTGAGAAAATAGATGTTAAATAGTTTTGGAAAAAAATAATAAAGAAACATTAGAGAATAATAAAAGAACAAAATATTGCTAATCCTACCATTTCTTTTCTTAACAGAGCTGAATTTTACTAGACGAGCTGGGTTTAAATGGCTGTGAGGCATTATTAAAACAGTTGGAAACCATAAATTTATATACGTCACTCATAAATTTGAAAAACACGTCAAATGATCCATGTAGAAAAAGTGTGTCTTAGGCTCAAGAACTCTCTTTAATGAATTGAACTTCCAACATCTGTTAAAAATTATAAATATGCAAACGATTTGAACATTATTTTCGCCCCACCCTGGACTACACAATTTCCTATTATTTTTAAAGAATGAGGGTATCTTTTATCTTTGTTATAGAATAAATAATTCAACTATATATTTTCACACTTGTTCTTAGAGGTGTATTCGCTTAGATGTAGCATCGGTGGTTCAGTGGTAGAATGCTCGCCTGCCACGCGGGCGGCCCGGGTTCGATTCCCGGCCGATGCAAGTTTTTTTTTTCAATTTTATTCTCGAAAATAAAAACATAATGCCATTAAAAACTTCTTTGTTTTTAATTCTTGAGATTTAGTAACCGTTGACGTTACTTCACCTTTAAAATTTAATTTTAAATAGTTTTTTAATCCATTAAATTTTTTTTTTAGTTCTAAGATCGCAAATGAGACTTTACAAATGGTTTGAACATCATTTTGGGCCCTTTTCATCAGAATTCATATATAATAATAAAGTGAAGGGCTACAACCCATCAACGGTCAGGTGTTCAGTGGTTTGTAAGAAGTATTTTTTTAACATCGGTTATACAAGGAGGTGGTTTATCCAAGATCACGGTGAACCACCAACTTTCCCCCCATTTAATGTGGCTAGTTTATCCTAGGAGAAAGGTTGAGTAACGGCTAAATTAACAGAATAAATAAAAGGTCCTAAGTTACTAGAACAGTGCCTTTCCATCCCCGTAGAGTCTGGGTGGGCCCCAGGATGGCTTCCGAATCCACAGGGCTGGTATTAGTATTTCTATTGGGGAAAACTAGTTCGGTCTATGAGCCTTGTGGTCCTTCTTGCCAACTGGTGGCTAGTTGCTGCCGCCGATTCATTTCTCGGGACGGCAGAACAGGAACCCACAACCAATGGGGAATGGAACGCTCAGGGACCTATGCCACAGCCAACACTGCAGTTACGTCCTTACAACAGAATAAATAAGTATTTGCCTCACCCGGATTCGAACCAAGGTCCCAGAAGTTAGTAGAAGGGCGCCCCACTGAGCTACTCCGCTTCTCTATAAAATGCTAAAGTTAATAAAATCATCAACATTTGTCGTAAAAGAATAAATATTTCGCACTAATACATATTTGATAATAGTTATTACAGCAACATATTTTAATGAGTTTTTATTTATATATATATTTTGTTTATTTTAAGGTCTAATAACACCGACTTCAGGACCTGCTCGTCTAACGTCTTTTAAAAAACGTATCTTCCATCTTTGTTCCTACCTGACGATACCCCATATTCCAGACGGAGAGCATGCCCTCCGATAATGAGGGATGACAGCCACGTGTACGTCCCTCCCCTCCCCAAGTACTTCCCCGTTTTGTACACTGCCCTCCCTCCCCTCGCTCAGTACCAGTTTAATTAAAAGACAACACAAGAGACATCAATCGGCTCATGTCCTCTGAGCTTATTATTTATAATATAACCCCTGGGCCAATTAAAGCGATCAGGTACTTAGGGGGTGGTATTTAATTAGTCGAATTGATCGTTGCAGTTCGACCGTCAGATTTTTGATACTCACAATACGAAATGAAAATATTCTATTTATTTCACTATATAAAATATTGAATTTAAAAACTGGAATAAATATTAAGAATTTTTAATCATTTAAATATAATTAAAAAAAAAAAAATCTGTACCGCTACAGCCCATGAAGGGTTGGGGGTTCAGTACTGTTAGTAGACCAACGGTTGTGAAAGGAGGTGATTTGGTCAGAATCATGCTAACTGCCAGATTTTTACCCAATTAAGGTTTCACAAGTTAAGAGGCTGGGTGGACCCCAGGAGGGCTCCAAGAACCCATAATATATATTCATAATCATATAGTTCAATTAATTTATGATATCAATCGCATTTTTTAAAAATATATATTTACTAAATTCCTTATTAATAGTAAACCGTATCAATATAAATATAGTTGATTAGGTAGGGTCAGAAATAATATACACAGTCATGAAATGATGATCCAAAGTTTAGGCATAAGTTGTATTAGGCCTAAAAGACATGAGAAAGAGAATGGCTGAAATTGAAGCATAAATGTAGAGGGATCACAAAGAAGAATATGAAAACAAAAATTAAACATAAAATTATATAATTGACAAAAGTACCAACAAAGAAATAATAACTTAAAAAAGATAACCTGATATAAATTAAAAATAGTATATCATTCTGTCTGCAACAGTAAGGGGTAAGGAAACATGTGGGAATTAAAGACATAATAAAGCCTAAAAGAGAAATTGAGTAATGAATAAAAATGATGAGATAACTGTATACATGACCAGTAAATACAGGTAAAACGGATTAGAAATAACAAAGAAGAAAGAAGGCAAACAAATGAGAACCCTAACTTGATTCTTAGCCATTTAGCAAAATAATAGCAGAAATTCCTATTGAATACCTTAATTCAATCTATGACTAACGAAATATTTGCACCCAGGAACCATGACGTTTTTTAAAAATATTCTGGACAGAACTCCATGGAAACCTATTTTATCATAACATTTAAGAGAATAGATACCATTCACTTATTTACTTATTGGTCACGTTATCATAAAAACGAAAATGTCTAAGAAGTTAAAATAATAAATTGTGGTTCCTCTTATGATGTGAATGTGCAACAAGGCTGAGCTAAAAAATAATCAGACCCTGAGGGATAAAAAAAAAATAAATTATTTCTAAAACCAAAAAATAATAAAATAAAATGATTATTCGAAAAACTATAAAACACTGTTAAAACATTTATAGTCACTGATATGAAAAAAAATAAAACTGTCTGTAATATAAAACTATTTAATTTAATACCAGATCGGTGGCCCTTACATGGTTAATATAAAAGTTACATTTTTCTTTTAACAATTGTTTAGGGGGAGGGCTGTAGTCTCGGGCAAAGACACTCCTAACTATTTACAATGTTATAAAAAAAAATTAATAAAAAATAAATGATTATATGTTTGTCTCAACTATAAGACACGTTTTTTTTTAAACGAAAAATTATGCACTCAACTTTTCAGGTGGTAATAAGTAATTATTGATAATTCATTTTTTATAACTCTTATCTTGTGCACAACAAATAATCAATGGAAGACAGCTATTTTAAGATATAAAATATCGACATCGTTTGAGGGGGCGGCGGAAAACTGTAAGGGATGTTTTTCAGTTCAGTGCTTTCACGGTCAGTGAGTATTTCCCACACGCTTCGACCGTTCAACATAATGCTTTTTAAGATTGTTAATAATATAATAGCGTAAACAACCAACAAAGCGGCACTGATGATGCTTACCTCATGTTGGCTAGATGATTAATTAACAGATAGTTCACATTTTTACTAAAATAAAATAAAATTACTATTTTTTAAATGTTTGTATTTTTAAGGATTTAGATAAGCTAAAAGTGGGCCGTTCATAGCCGAGTTAAGGCGGCCATTTTATAAACCTCAAAACTGCAGTGGAGCCGGTTTAGATCCGGCCTGGGGTTGACTTTTATTTCGCGGTGGCCCTCTGAAAACTTGATCCTCCACTCTGGTTTGAAGCGGTTGATTATCTCTATACATCACCTTGTGTCAGAAAATACCGGGCAGGAGGTGATAAAAAAAGCTAAAGTACTGAATATAAATCTCTAGCGTACGCGTTGAGGGATTCATTCATTCATGCACGACAAAATGGCCACCTGATTCTTCAAAGGGTTGTAAGCAAAAACTAGTAAAAAATCTACTTTTTTGATTATTGGTCAATACAAAGTAAGGTTTTATCAATTACCTTACCCAAGACCATCCGTAATTGTTACGGATACATGATATTTTCTTCATTTTTTCGTTGTTTCATCTCAATTTGACATTAATTAATGATTGACCGATAGATGATATATGAGGACTGATATTATCTATATAAAACCCATAAATTTATTGGTTTTTATAACACCAATGACGACAACAAGTTTAAAAAATGCTGTGTATTGTAAATTTCAAAGGTTCAAATCACAAAAGAATTTTTTTTTAATTTGGTATGATTCAAATTCAATTTACATTCTGTATATAAAACTCATAACGTTATTTGTTTTTATGATACTGATGATAACATAAATATCTAAAAAATGCGATACATTGAAAATTTCCGAGTATTTAAATAAGAATGGAAATTTTTTTTTTTTCATTTGATGTGGTTCAAATTCAATACCTACAATTTTCAAAAGTTTGAAATACACTGGGTCATAACAGTGGCATGTAGTCTATTTTTAGGGGTATATTCAATTTTCGAATCTTCTCCAGAATTTATTTATTTTTTTAAAAATGTTGATAGGAAATCAGATTTAAAGACGAATTCATATTGAACGTGTTCAGATGGCATTCATTACCAAAAAATGAAAATCCTTACCACTAAAACCCATGTAGGGTTAGGGGTTCAGTAATTTAACAGAACAGAAGTACTATTTATAATACTTTATTTTTGAAAACCATAAGGCGCTGTTCATCATCCCTTAGTGCAAGAGGCCACGTCTCGCACCCATAAGAACAGTGGGAAGGAAAATAGTTTTGTAAATTCTAATTTTTAAGGTTTTGGGTAGAAGGCGCGAGCTAAGTAGCTTCGAAATTGAAAAATAACAAGCATTTCCCCCCTTCAACCCGCTTTTATTTCTTCATCAATTTCGTTTTTTTTTTTCTAGTTATCGTAGAACCTAAATACTTAAACCTACCTACCTATTCAACCGCATTTCCTCCAATATCTATATCACTGAAATTGCTCGCGTCTCTACTGCTAACCATATTTTTTTTTTTAACCGTATTTATTTCAAGACCTAGGACCCAGAGTTTATTAACACGCTTGTATTTAGTTCTATAATTTCCTTGCTTCACCCAATAATGCCAAATCATCAGCATACCCAAGCACATGTATTTTAACATTCAAAGTTAAACCCTTTTCGGTATTAATCACACTTTTAATGACGTATTCTATTGCTCGATTTAATAAAATAGGGTTAATAATTAATAATGAATAATTAAACAAAAACATAGTAATGTACATTGACTTTATTTTTTAATGTGATAGTTGAATATTGTAGCATCGGTGGTTCAGTGGTAGAATGCTCGCCTGCCACGCGGGCGGCCCGGGTTCGATTCCCGGCCGATGCATGTTTTTATTTCAATTTTTTTTTTCAAAAATAAAAATATAATGACAATCAAAACTTTTTTGTTTTTAATTCTTGAAGCTGCTTCAACTTTAAAGTTTCATTTTAATTATTTATTTAATCCAATAAAAAAAGGGTTGACCTCGGAGAAGGGCCGACTCACGGCTTGATTAACAAAATAAATAAATATCTGCAATTGCCGGATTTTAACACAAGCCCTAGCTTTTTTCAGTTTCTTTTGAGGCCGTTCTGTGAATTAAAAAAAAAAAACCGTCGCCAATTTTTACTGTATAATGATTCATGCACACAGAGGAGAAAGAATAATATTTCCGTACACAACCAATCAAATATTTAATTTCCCGTAGGGATCCGTCGTCATCATGACAGCCATTTAGGGCTCCTTATTCGGTCAAAGAAAATTATGATGACAGACTCCTTAATTTATTTATAAAAAGAAAAACAATTAAAAGTGCTCGACATTAATTTGTCTTAAAGTCTGATTTGCCATTAGAATTTGTACAAATATATTGTCAAACAATAAATTAGAGTAACAATGAGGTCTAAAGCGAATAATAAACATTTCCTAGTGGTTGATATAGGGAATTAACAATAATAATAATGATAGTGCAGTAAAATTGCTAATAATTTAACAATAAGTGTGCAGCTGCATAATTTCATTTTGATTATTCCTCATATCATATTACACTGACAGAATAGACAAAAAAAATACCACTTAATCTTGCTAATAACCAAGCATCTCTGCTAAAACAAAGATCTCTTTTGAAAATATCTGTGACCTTGGATTCCATCTTAGAAAATGTTCTACAAGGGATTCTCATCTAAGAATCAAACGACAAAAACTGCTGATAGATTCCGATTACTTTAATATTTACATGATAATTACTAAAAATTGCAAATTTTATGCGAAAAGCTGATATACGTTATATTATCATCATTACCATTATTACGCCTAATTGAACCTACGGTGTTGAGGTCTAGGGCTACGCAAAATAATTAAAAGCCTTTTGATTGGCATTCTGAAATCCAGATTCCTATATACTTTTTATTATGTACTAAATAAAATTATCTAAGAAGGTTTTATAACTCTTTAAGTAGTAGATTTAACCCCAAATCACCAACTCCAGACTCACAGGAATCCCTTGTTTATAATCTCTTATCTCTGTATTTTACCGTCAATCCTCCAAAGTGCCTGAAATAAATATGGTACCCAGAACTCGGTAAGAAGTAATGCAGTCATTACTAATTTTGGATAATAGTATATTGTAATGGAATAATCCAGATATATGCACATTATTGTATATATGGCACATAGCCTTTTAATAGTTAATCATTTCAATAAAGTAATTAAAAACACATTACATAGGATCAATAGCTAAAATTTTATGTGAACCAGTTTAATATATGCAGCTTTTTTGCATAACTATAACATAAATGAAATTCAAATGTACTCAAACACAGAGACGAGCTTCTGAGTCCATAAAAAAAAAAGCACTGCAAAGGAATAAATTTAAAATTGAAATTGCAGAATGTAACAAAATTTTGAAAAAGAGGGGTCCCATTAATTTTTTTTTAAAACACGGTTGTTTTCAGCCCACTCAAAAAAAAAAATTAATAAAATAAAGAGAAAATAAGCTATGAACTTCCGATTAACAAGAAAAATATTTGTTCGAAATTCCTGGAGTAATAATAGCCGAAAGCAATGAAAGAACACATACATAGCTTTTTTCATTGACATTTTCCGTAACAAAAAATGTACTTTAATGTTACTCTGGTGTATCTGGAAAACAGATAAATTCCATGTGAATAATGTTTTATTAATAACACATAGTCCTATTTTTTATTTTATTATTATTTTTTTTTAAATGCAAATTTCAGCTAATGATTTTTTTTTTTTCAAAAGTTCATGCCTTTGTTTTTATAGTAAATCACGAGGTAATATTATCGGATTTGAAGTTTATAAAAAAATCAAGATGAGGACTAATTTTTTTTATTTTAATCACACAGTAAGATTTGTATAATTATATTATTTATAGTAGTTAAAATAATAATAATAATAAATACATAATTGAATTTATATAAAAATATATATGTACAATTACTAAAGATATACTTTGTATGTGTGCGTTTTTTATCCTATCGCCCCTCTCTCTCTGATTGCTAACACTCAAAAAAGTATATATTAATGTTAAATTAAATTAAAATCTATACCGCTACAACCCATAAAGGGCTAAGTGTACAGTCATTTTTGTAAGGAAGTATTATTACTACACCAACGGTTGTTCAAGGAGGTGATTTGGATAGAATCACGTTCGATTTTTACCCAATTATGGGTACCCGATTTATGAGGCTGGGTGGACCCCAAGAGATAATCCTATAACCCACAGGATTGACTCACGGCTATAGTTTAACAGAAAACAATTGTCTACCCAGTTGGATTCGAACCCGGGTCCTTGGATTTAGTAGCATTGTGCCTTACCACAGTGCCACCACGCTCCCTATAATTAATTAATGTTTAATACAAATTAATTAATTTTATAATAAATGTTAAACACAATACAAAGTACCTTTACATTTAATGTGGCATAGACTAGACAAGGGGCATGGGAATACGACCCGCAAGACTGAAACACTATCATGGTTTAATATCCTGGTGCGGAACGGGGGCGTTTAATATTCCAGCTGAAATTCACTATACCCAAAAGCGTGTCTATAATAGACACTATACAATATTATACTACCATAGATTATTGAGTATGCTCTATACACAAATAAATTATTGAATAAGCTTAAAGCATGACTACCATTTGCATATCGGACACAATAAAAACATCTAAAAAATATTTTGCACTATTAAAAACTATAAATAATTTGTACTAATAAAAATTATTTCTGAAGTAGTCAAGAAACCCTTACGGTGTCACATGAAATAGATTGATTCCTTATAGGTATCATAAAAATTTAATAATAATTTTCGATGATATTTATCAATATACCACTGCAAATATACTATGTATGTCAGTTGTCAAACTCAAAAAGGACATTAGTACTGAATGAGACCATTATTCGGAACTACTATAGTCTACTATAGCACACATTGGCGTATAGATCTGCTGTTGCTGTTGACTGAACCATTTAGAGAGTTATATACACAGCGGCATGCTGTAGGGACTGCGGAGGTGGCACTATGGGGTGGCTCGACCTTCCATTAGTTGCCTCCATCCCTCGAGTACAAAACCTTGTTCTATTTTATCCATTAGTAGAGTTACATTTATCCTTTGTCTTTTATTTCGCTGATTGTTTTCATACCTACAAAACGTTTGTTACGGACAGATCATTAAACGAAAACATTACTAAAATACTACAGTCGTTACGAAGTTGTTTCGTTTGCCAATTTCTAGAAGAATCCGTTTTATATTAAAGTGAAATAAATTAACAATTTTTTCCTCGATCAAAGTAATCATAAAATCTTATAGGAACGTATAGGAAAAATAAAATTAATTTTATACACACAAACACGCGCGCGCGCTTAAAAATGACAAAAAAAAAACAAAAAACAAACAAACAAAAAAAGGAAGTATGCACGATAGTCTTAAATATATTTGGATTCAATGATTCCTTTCACAAAATCCCATCAGCTATGAGTGAACATTATATTTATTTATAATAAAAATATTTTAAAGAATCCCTTTCTTTTATCACTTCGTAATAAGATTTCTTCATTAGCTTGTTGGTCGTGTTAAGTATTTCAGTGACTTTAGAATTTTTTCTACCCAACAATCAACAAATAATGTTGACTAATTATTTTCTCACGATCCAGAAATACGGAGTCCGAAAGAGTTCATAAATAAATAATAGCTCAATTCTACTAGGGAAATAAATAGCATTACTTTCTTTTAACTCCTAACTCATGAAAAATGTAGAAAGCGTTGTAAAATGGTGGTATGTTATTCGTACTTTCGTCAGCAGAGGAGATATAAGGAAAAATTAGATGGCAGGTGAAAGTAATTCCCAAAAAAGACTGATTCCTAAAAGTACAGAAAAATCTAAACCCATTTCATAGGGGTGAGTTCGGCCGCCATCTTGAATTTCTTCTTCTAAAATTAAAAAAATATCCTGTGGTATTACATTTATAGAAAACTGTGTGATAAAAAAATTATTTTACTGGTTCTAAAAAACATCAACAAATAATAAACTGGAAGCTAAAAAACTAAGCAGTCTAGTATTTTCGCTCAATTTTCACTCATATCTCAATACCCTTGTTACGACCACACCACAAGAAAATTATAAATCTGTTTTTAAAGTAGTTCAAATATGATATAATTAGAGTCCTTGCAGAGCTCTTTACGTTTTGTCGTTCTCTAGATAGGATTTTTCAAAAACCAAAGTTTTTTCCCCCCAATTACAATAATTATAAATTTTCCAATTTATTTTTGTGAACGTCACAGAAAATGCTACGAACGAAGATTGATTAAAACATAGTTTATGGTACATTTTTTTTATCTTTAATTTGAGTGGGAAAAAACATCTGTATCTTTCATAGTTTCTGAAATACAGTTTTTCAAAAACCTTTTTTTTTTTTTTTTTTCGAATAATTGAAAACCAGTATTATGT
>NW_027106915.1:97761-99499 GCF_000696795.3 Halyomorpha halys | reverse complement strand
TTGTTACAGCTTCCAATTACAACCATTGATAAAAAAATTAATAGTTGGAGTGTACATGGTCTGTTCATAAAGTTTCTAGATAGGTCTCATAATCAAAAATTTATTGAAGATCTATATACAGTGAAATAAAAATCTTCTATATATGATCCTTGTTACCTGAAGTGAGAGCCTCAGTGACTTTCCTCTCGCCAGCTATAATATGCGCTACGAAAATTATTTTTGGGTTGAAAAGATTAATCACATAAAATGTTTGTAGTCTATATTTAACAAAAAAGATGCATGTATTTTAAGGAACGAATATATAAAGAATATATATAAACAAAATGAAAGAATTATAAAACAAATTAAACTTTCCATTAATAAAAAAAAAAAAACTTAATATTTTACAAACACTTAAACAAATTGTATAATAGAAAACAAAAGAAAACTGTTTTCAATGTGCCTTGAGCAAATGTGCGTTAGTGTTTATATCTAATCACACCGGATGACAGTTGAGATGTTCTGAAAGCACGCAGAATAGGGGCTCCTGTGTGGATGAAGTTGCTTGGCCAAAAGTCTACAATGTTCTTACCATGGATCCTGCGAAACTGCGAGGAAAACTCAAACTGCAAAACAATGCCGTCATAGCTAACAATCGGGGATTGCCTCTCCTTTTCCGTCAAAAGATCGCACCGCTTTTGTTTACAATCACATGTTTTCTAGTAGTAAACAAATACCTTATAGTTAAAATAAATCTATTTCACATATTGAATATGCTAACATTTTTATTCAAAGTTGCTTCAACAACCCTCCCATATCAACACACCTTTATCAGAGTTTTTTATTCTTCATCGGATCCCTGGAACTCTTGGATTAGAAGACTTTCAAGGCGCCTCGTCGAAGCTCGCAGCACCTCTCGAATCGAGTCGAATTTACTCCCTCTCAGGTATTTCTTGATTGGGGAAACAAAAAGACGTTACTGGGGCTAGGCAAGGGCTTTAGGAAGGTTGTGGTAGTATAACCACGTTGAATTTGTATAGATACTTCGGTGACGGTGATCTACATATGGGAGGCGCATATGTAACTATAAGGTAAAATAAATCTATTTCACATATTGACTAGGCTAAACTAGAGATCATGGAGAATAAAAAAGGAAAAAAAGAAAACAAAAACTTTTTTTGAAAAAAAGTTTTTGTTTTCCTTTTATTCACCCAGTATCCTAGCAACTCAAAGTTCTACTAATAACAAGAAAGGTACTCATGATCTCTAGTTTAACATGGAAAAATATATCCTTCTTTTAGCATGTTAATACACTTTTAAATAAGTCTGCTAAATGGAGAATGACGTCACGCAACAGACCAGCTGAGCTCCACATAATTTTGTCTGCTGTCTCGTTTTCATTGATTAATTGCTCGTAATTCGTGTTTGGTTTGTGTCGTTTTTGCTTTGGACGATTTTAAAACTCTGATAAAGTAATGGATAAAATTAATGAAATTCTAGAAGGTTTTAGAAAGTAAAGGTTACAAAGTTTCTCAGAAAATCTCCTAGGAGCTCTATTGCCCCTAATAACATGGACTTAAAATTGGGCCACTCACAATGCTAAACTTATAAAATTTACATGTCAAAACTTTTTACATATAACACTTCATGAATACACCTAATATAACTTTATGAAACCTATGTTGAAACAGGGGTAAATAAAGCTCTAATATCAAGCTTGTTGGCGAATACCCATTAAACTCTTAAGTAAACATCGCAA
>NW_027106915.1:85035-97711 GCF_000696795.3 Halyomorpha halys | reverse complement strand
AAAAAAATAAATACATTTTAAGAAAAAACTAATACACTCAAATTCCTTTTGTCGTTCAGAATATTCAAATGAAAGAAAATATTAAATTATCTTTTTTATTTTTTATTCAGTTCAATAAAATTAATAGATAGAAAAAGCTAAAATTATTTCATCACATTGATGGCTTAATTCAAAGTGGTTCTAAGTGCATTTCCACTAGTTTTACCAAAAAAATAATTAAAGGTTCCCTCTTTCAGGAACATTACAAATTTTTGTTGGGAATACTAAGGTTAAAATATGGGCTTTAGAGATTATGGTGTAAACTTGTTAAATTAATAGTTTGAAAATTAGTTTTGAGCCAAAATGTTACAAAATATTGAAATATTTTGAAGTAAAAATTTATTTAGTTATATAATTTAATTTAATTTGTTTAATCATATTCATTTTATTTTTTTTCTGTTTATATAATATAGAGATTTCATTTTTTTTACTTTTAATTTAATTTTATTGATTTTTTGTTTTTCCTCTTTTTTAATATTTGGTATGGATCTGTTCAATTACCACTTGACTCATTTCATTATTTTGTAGCAGATTGGTATCTTATCACTAAATAAAGTAATTATCTAATAAGAAAAAAAAAGTTTTTGTTAGTATATAAGAGTGGGATTCGATAATGTGGTTATTATTTATCCTTTATATTAACATTAAAAACAAATTAAGAATTTCCACTTGTTAAATATTTATCAATGAGCGACTTTAAAAAAAAAATTATCATATGTATTGTTTTATTAGTACATTTCTTCCAACGTCAAAAAATGTTATCTGTAGAGAATCTTGTTGGTAGAGAATGTTTGCTTAACTTTTAAATCTCAAGAAATGTACATTTTATCTCGTCCACTTTTAAATGCTATATTTTAAAAAGGCTGAATTTCTAACTTTTAACAATTTTGAAGTATATATTAGTAAGTTGAAGTGTGTTTTATGCATAATAATGGTATTCATGATCTCTAGTTTAACATAGAAAAATATATCCTTCTTTTCGCATGTTAAAACGATAACACATTTAAACAGGTCTGCTAAATGGTGAATGACGTCACGCGACAGACCAGCTGAGCTCCACACCATTTTGTCAGCTGTCTCGTTTTGATTGACTAATTGCTCGTAATTCGTGTTTGGTTTGTGCCTTTTTTGTTTTGGACGTTTTTAAAACTCTAATTACGTAATATTTAAAATTAATGAAATTCTAGAAGGTTTTAAAATCTTAAAAGTAAAGGTTACAAATTTTCTCAGAAAATCACCTAGGAGCTCTATTGCCCTTTATATATAGCATGGACTTAAATTTGGGCTAATCACAATGCTATACTTATAACATTTACATGTCAAAACTTTTTACATTTAACACATCATGAAGACACCTAATACAACTTTATGAAACCTATGTTGAAACAGGGGTAAATAAAGCTATAATATCAAGCTTGTTGGCGAATACCCATTAAACTCTTAAGTAAACATCGCAAACGTTTTCAGGTTAATCCTATTCTTGTGTAAATTACATTTGTATCTAAATAACCCATTAAACACTTAGCACTTTTGTCTTTTGGTTAATATGCAAATAAGTACTGACCTTTAGGTCAAAACAGCTACGTATTCAATCACCAGCCAACTGGCGTGGCTTTACCCATATTAAAAGTTTGCAATATAATTTTGGATATTTTTAGATGTATTTACCAGGAACAGAAAATGACTTTGAATGAGGTTCAGGCACTAAGTGTGGATATTATCACGAATCTAAAATATTGGAAGAATCTAGGTTAAAGGGAAAAATTAAATTAAAATGCGGCACTTTTTATAGTGATTCCATCTTTCGAAGAGGAAATAAATAATTTTATGGAAACTTTTTCCCCCCTCATTTTTTTCTAACCTTAAATAAACGGTGGAATGATTTCAACATTAGGAAAACAAATAAGTTTTCTTTAACCAAGGTTGATTAAAAATCTAAAACTCAATTCTCACCATTGATTCTCTGAAAAACAAACCAGGCACCCTTGTTTTGAAATATTTATGATTTAGGCGCAGTTGCGGTATCGAAGAAGGCGAAATTTTGATTAATTATGACGTATTAAACAATAGTTCATAGGTTGTGTAATTTTATAATTATCGTGATTAATAGTTATATACTCTGATATAGGCAATATTTATTTTTTTGTAGTATTGCTCACTAATTTCGCCCCAACAAACGTTTATCAGGAAGCCATATTGAAAATGATTCTTAAATAGAGTTATTTTCTTTTGCAATGATACATATTTATAATTATTTATAATCATTATATTATACAATAAATTGCTATTACTGAATAACTGCTAATAGAGGCCTCCGTGTAGAGCTGTGGCGTGTGTAACTGATAATTTATAAAATAAGCTTAGATTAAATGCATAGGTCTAAAATATAATTATGTTTCATAAAAATAAAAAAAATTAACATTATAAAAAATATGATGCCTATTTATTTTTTAATCCGTCCCACTATGCGTAAAAAAGCCAAAGTGGTGTATCTGTATTTTTTCCAATTGGGTTTTGTTACATTTTAACATGGTTGTTTTTATTTTAAACGTGAAAAAGACCTGATTGAATGTGTGGGGTCACTAATTTAAAATAAAATTTGATAGATTAAGGAATAATAAAATTTGAAATCAGCTACTATGTTGAATCAGCAGCAATAATTTAAGTACAATTATATCAGAAAAGTCTGGATATGCTACTTTTGGCATTGAATATCTGAAGATATACTTTCTGTAAAATATAATATATTCAGTGAAGACTGTATTGTGTGTAGTTGTCTTCGAGCCTGAATTCATACATCATTTCTCAGACATATTACACTAGTTTAAAAAAATATATAGCAGTTATAGACAGCGTATGAAATTAAATATTGAAAGTGCAAGGTATTCGGATTTATAAAATGCCTCTTTGACATCCCTAGTATTAAGTTGGTACTGATTCTCGTGTGGCCAAACATCAAAGGCGAGTGGATTTTTCACCATGAGAATGCAACTCCCATATGTAGATCGCCGTCACCGAAGTATCTATACAAATTCAACGTGGTTATACTACCACAACCTTCCTAAAGCCCCTGCCTAGCCCCAGTAACGTCTTTTTGTTTCCCCAATCAAGAAATACCTGAGAGGGAGTAAATTCGACTCGATTCGAGAGGTGCTGCGAGCTTCGACGAGGCGCCTTGAAAGTCTTCTAATCCAAGAGTTCCAGGGATCCGATGAAGAATAAAAAACTGTGATAAAGGTGTGTTGATATGGGAGGGTTGTTGAAGCAACTTTGAATAAAAGTGTTAGCATATTCAATATGTGAAATAGATTTATTTTAACTATAAGGTATGTGTTTACTACTAGAAAACATGTGATTGTAAACAAAAGCGGTGCGATCTTTTGACGGAAAAGGAGAGGCAATCTCCGATTGTTAGCTATGACGGCATTGTTTTGCAGTTTGAGTTTTCCTCGCAGTTTCGCAGGATCCATGGTAAGAACATTGTAGACTTTTGGGCAAGCAACTTCACCCACACAGGAGCCCCTATTCTGCGTGCTTTCAGAACATCTCAACTGTCATCCGGTGTGATTAGATATAAACACTAACGCACATTTGCTTAAGGCACATTGAAAACAGTTTTCTTTTGTTTTTTATTATAAAATTTGTTTAAGTGTTTGTAAATTATTAATTTTTTTTTTTTATTAGTGGAAAGTTTAATTTGTTTTATAATTCTTTCATTTTGTTTATATATATTCTTTATATATTCGTTCCTTAAAATACATGCAATTTTTTTGATAAATATAGACTACAAACATTTTATGTAATTAATTTTTTTAACCCAAAAATAATTTTCGTAGCGCATATTATAGCTGGCAAGAGGAAAGTCACTGAGGCTCTCACTTCAGGTAACAAGGGTCATATATAGAAGATTTTTATTTCACTGTATATAGATCTTAATTTTTGATTATGAGACCTATCTAGAAACTTTATGAACAGACCATGTACACTCCAACTATTAATTTTTTTATCAATGGTTGTAATTGGAAGCTGTAACAAAAAAGTAACAAAATTTTTATCAAAGGATGTAGTAAAAAATGCGAGCAGGTTATTATATTAGTAATATGAACCATATTGGAATGATCTGCAAAATTGTATTATAAGTTGGTTTTGAAACGTTTTAACCAAATTATTAATTAATTTAAAGGCATATGGTCACAAAATTCTATACAGGGCCGTCCATGGCTAAGCTGGATAGGTAGGTCTATCAATCTGAAATCTGGGGGCGGCGCCGGTTCGAATCCGGCCTGGAGCGTTGACTTTTTTCATTAACTGATGGTCCCAAAAAATAAAAAACTTGACCCTCACCATGGTTAGGCAGTATAGGACTTCAATGCGAGTCTTGGACCGACGAAAAAAAAATTTTGTACAAAACAAATAATACTTCCAGCCATAAAATCAAGTTTATATTTGTTTTGCTTGAGTATTGCTTTCCATCCATTCCCTGTTATAGAGAAAAAGTCTATCACTCGAACAGAGTAGCCTCTTCTCCTAGTATGGTTCTTAATAGAGCCTGTTAGCAAGCAAAGCTCTACTGAAGAGTCCTTGCGGTGAAGTAATCCAACGACACTAGAATATTTCAACAAAAGCAAATCTGCCCATTGTTCCTCGATTTAATGAACGCTTTATTGGATACAGATGATTAAAACCTACTGCGCCGGGTCACATCCAGGGGGTTTATTAAGGACCAGGAATTTTCCCGACCGGACGCTAATAACTTCATACAGCGGAACATTCTTAGCTAAATCATATTTTGATAGAATTAATTTCGAAGACATAGATGTAAAAGAGAATACTTTATAATTTTATCCAACCTTTCTACTTTCACTGTAATTTGTAATGTTTTGGATAAAAGAAGTTGAAATACAAAAAGACTTTAAAACAAACAAACAATGGATTTTCGAAATGAAGACGACATAAAATTGTACAACTACTCATCTTTAAACGCGAAAAAACAAGGACTGTATATTAACATCGATCGATTAAAATAAGTGGCAAGAGAAAAAAAAATCGATTTAAATGTCGAATTTGGTTACATAATGAAGGAATATAACAAGATCGTTGTTAGTTTAATGATGGACAGTTTGTAATGCATCATATATACAACATTCCTTACCATTTCAGATACACCAAGTCACATTTATTAATCATGTTACATGGAACAGGCTATGGAATCAGCTCTATCATAATCGAGATGTGTTTAGGTCAGTGTTAAAGGATAAAATTATTTAATCGACATTGCTTACATAAGCTTTATTATTAAAGTTTGTTTAAAAATGGGTCTATACGTGTCTGCAACTATTCATTTTGATATTGATCACTCCATTATCATATTGATCACGGTATCCCAAAATTGAAGATGAAAATAGTAATGCTTTTATTCCTTACGATGTGCATTTGCAATAAAAAAAATAATAAAATAAAAAATCAGGCTCTATGTAGTTTAAAAGATTTTATTTCTACAACTAATTTTTTTTTTTTTTTTTTAATAATTCAAAACTATACTTTCTAGCCACTCATACAACAGATAATTCGACTTCTTACTTTTTTGAGACTGGTTTTATTTTTTAAATAAAATAATTAGTATCCAAGTGAAGTCTCATAAATTCTTTATTATTACTTTAAATGTCTAACGTTTCGGCCAATCTGGCCATCCTCAAGCTAGTTTTAAATATAAATTTACATTTCACATCCATCAATTAAAAACTTTTTGTAGGCTATTCTGTCCAGCTCAGTATTTATAGCCAACTCTACCTATTTTGTCACTTTTTTCATTTCATTTTAAAACTCTTAATTATACATGAGCTTAAGGATATTATCACTCACTTATCACATAATAGTGTTTAGTTAATTTGAAATTTAAATTTAATAAAAAATTGACAAAAAATAAGTTGATTTGAATATGGTTCTTGACACTGACAAAATAACATGAAAAAAAATTTTAATTGTTGGATGTGAGCTGTAAATTTATAGTTAAATAGTCCTTGAGGATTTCTTGGTGGGCCAAAACGTTGTAGATTTGAAGTGATAATTAAGAACGCTTAGGACTTAACTTGGATATAAATTATTTCCATTAAAATATAATTCGATTCTCAAGAAAATAAACTAAATCGGACCATCACTATCATCCCAATATCTCTGCATTCATAATTCCCTCCAAATCCCATCAAAATACAAATATAAAAAATCTGAAAATCCTCTCTGGGAGGCGCCATTTCACTTTCTCCAACCATGTTCGTGAGAGGCTAAAACTGACACGTCAGAAGACATACAGGCTGTACCATCTGCTAAAATCTCCGCAGCTCTCACTCAGACTTGAGCTCCAGATATATAAAGCTGTCATTAGACCGACGCTGCTCTATGGTGCGCCTCTGCTCAAACAGGTACATGTACAGAACCACGCTCAACAGACTGCAGAGCCTCCAGAACTCTGTCTTTCGGGAGATAGTAAGAGGAACAGCGTTACAGAGGGCCAGAAACACTGTTATCCATGATGAACACCTGCTGCTCTCTGTGCCGGAGTCCATTGGCCGGAGACACATCAAATTTTTTGATGGGTTAAAGGCCTGCACCAAATTGCTTGGGAAATTGCTCCCACCACCTGGGAGATGACAATGAGATGTCCCCTTGGTAAACGTTCTTACCCTGGGAAGAGGTTTGGGCTCTTCAGTCTAAATATAATTTATCACCACCAGCAAAGCAGACCCTCCTCGCTCACCATTGTATCAATGAGCCCTTGATCCTTCACGTACAGTGTACAATTTAAATAAAACCTTAAAATACCGATAAAAAAGGTAGAAAAAGGATACCAACCTCAACTAACATTCCATGTACCTCTTTTTTTTCCTTTTCTTATGGAGGGTAGGAAAAAAATAAAAAATCTGAAAATACATGCAGTATTCCCATCAACATTTTGGTCGTTAATCGCTTTCTTAAATACAAACGAGTCTATTAGTTCGTTCATTATCGAGTCCAAATACTCTACTCATCCGACTTCCTTGTAAGAACGCAGTCCCGCCTCCAGCATCCTCCTAAATTCTCTCGTTTAAATAATCTACTCGATACCTTTTTTTTAAAAATTTCAATGTGTTCTCCAGCATTATTCTAAAAATATTAATTAAATATACTATTTATTTTAATATTAATTTCAGTTAATGCAAATGTTAAAAAAAAATATGATAGATTCCTCTAATATAAGAATAGCCTAGAAAATTAATTTTTAATTTCTCTATTAAAGAATTTGAACTTTAAAAATGTTTTGAGAATATTTTTTTTTTTATTTCATACCATATCGACATAGTTTTGAATGTAAAAAAAATATTGATACTTTTCAATATTTTGTAATTTTTCAATTATCCATAATTTTTTTAATTACTTCCTAGTAGTGATTGTAGCATGAATCCATATTTATTTTTCATTGGTAATTACCTGTCAAGTCCCAAATTTCTTTAATGTTTAACATATAAATTAAGAAAATAGTAAAATTGATGCTGGAAATAAATTTCTCTTTTTTCGATTGCTGTGAAATTGCTGATTTGATACGACCAATCCAACGCTGTAAGCCTGGAATGTGTAAAGAAACTTTTTCCATCGCTCCCACCGCTTAACAGCTCCCCCATCAACTCAGACAATCAACAGATACATTCAGCAGACAACGGGGTGAAGGCATCGTTTTAGAAAAACGTCGAGGGGTAACGATGAATACGGAACATGTAACTGATGATAAAAACCTATGACAGAGTAGACCCCTTTCTAACAAAGGGAAAAATGAAAGTAATTAAGGAAGTTAAAAACAAAAGTACACCCAGGGGAGGGGTAGAGGGTAGGTTGAAGGGAGGGGGGTTCTGTCGAAAATGAATTCAGGCCGATCGACCAGCTACGGACAATAGGACTCAACAACAAAACCTAATTGCCCTCTTTCAATAATTCAAAAAAAATACTTTGTTCACCAGTTCAAAAGAATAGTCACCCAGACAATTTTTATTTTGTAATATTTGGTTCCTCTCCGTTAACGTTCTGTATCTCAGAACGTTTCAATAATAAGAATGTATTCCTTTCCGTTTGTACTAATCAATGAGAACTATTTAATGTGAAAGCTTTTTTAGTATGTATAGGTACGTGTTATAACCAATCAACAAATAGTTATCTCAATCAACTTATAAGAAAAAATACCATCTTTTACTTAACTTCATCCTCTTTCCTGTGGACCCAACCATGGGCGTACCCAGCAGGGCTTAGGAGAGAGCAGCTGCCCCTCAGAAGTGAAAAAAATTATTAATTTAATACAAATTAATTTTTATTTTAAGCAAATAATAATTTTAATAACTAATTAAGCACTACAACATACTTAAAAACGAAAGCTCTGAATATTGTGCACCCATCGCCTTCAAAATCTCCTCGAATCTAATAATATCTCGAGCAATATCTTGCAAACGAATAATTTAAAGTGAAAGCAGTGTGTTGTAGCATCGGTGGTTCAGTGGTAGAATGCTCGCCGCCACGCGGGTGGCCCGGGTTCGATTCCCGGCTGATGCAAGTTAATTTTTAGAAAATTAGTTCAACAATCTGTCCTAATGTTGTTTATGATTATTTTACAGTTTTAAAACTTGCTATCTTTTACTATTTCCATCCTTTAATTGAATAATTTTTGGATATATTTATACGTATAAAATATTTGTATTGGTAAGTGAAAAACGAATGAATTTCAATACGAATTTATGGTGGTCTTGAAACACTTAATAATTAATAACAACTTAACTGAATAAAATGACGCATTACTAAAATTTAAGTCTTTTAATTGGTTTTTCGCCTATAACTCCTAAAGTGTTTCAAGACCGCCATAAAATCGTTTTGAAATTCATTCGTTTTTCTCTTACCAAAATAGAAATATTTTATACGCAAAAATATATCCGAAAATCTTTCAATTAAACGATGAAAATAGTAAAAGATAGCAAGTTTTAAAACTGTAAAATAATCATAAATAACATTAGGACAGATTGTTGAACTAATTTTTTAAAAATTAACTTGCATCGGCCGGGAATCAAACCCGGGCCGCCCGCGTGGCAGGCGAGCATTCTACCACTGAACCACCGATGCTACATCTTCTTACTTTCACATCTAATAATTAGTTTGTAAGATTAAGCTGCCCTAGGAGATCGTGAAAGTAATGTCAGCGCAATGTTCCGAACTTTCGTTCACGAGTTTTTGATAAATTATTGAATAATAACACCAAAAAAAATGTAAAAAGGAAGATTAGGTTTCCCAAAAAGTAATATTTAAAAAATAATACTCTTCTATTAGCGATTAAAATAAGGATTTACAAAATTTTGTAGGACATTTTTTATGATCTTTAAATTTAATTTTATAATTTATTTCAGTATTTCTGGAAAAATTATTTTGAAAGATGTTTTTTGTGGCTAAATCAAGCATATATATGTATTTACATATTAAATTTGAAGGGTATCTAAGCTTAATCTGTGCTTGAAATTTTATTTAAGTTGTCAGTCAACAAAGAATTTATTTAACGGCTTCCACAGTAAATAAATTAGTAATCTTGTCGGGTATTTTTTTTAATAATGCTTAAGAGTGAAGGCGACCAAATATTAAACAATTTATTTTCAGGTAATTGCATTTTTCGATGTTGTGTTCTTAGATGAATCTATGTATCACACTCATTGAGTAAATAAACGGATACGTTGGTAGAGTGAGATAGAAGCAAATAAGCTTCCATTCTTTACTAGATTATCGTTAATTTTCCACATTGTCATACTGACGTTTATTTTCATTCAGCTAGAGCGAGCTATGTAAACGTAATTTAACAACAAGAGCAAGTTAACTTCTCTGATTTGACATCTAGCAGGGAAGTTGGAATACCTGTGGTCGAGTAGGCTCTCCTGTCACACCTGTCTGTTGTACATCCACTCTGCTCAGTACACGACCAAGGTAAGGCTACTGACACCAACTAACTGTGTGGAACAGATAAATGTGTGGAATCATTTACATGAAATGAGGTCGTTGCAACTTTATGTCAGCTCTGGCTTATACAAGCATTCTCCCATTTACAATAAATTATGGGCGAGTTTTATTATTAATTAATTATAATATATGTAAATTACAAATGTGTAAAGGTTTTGATAAGGATGAGGTACGATTAAGAAAAAGGAAGTTAAGTTTACATGAATCCAAAATAAGGAATGTCAACACTCTGAAAAAGTATAACCAAATAGAGACATTCAAAGACAATTGCTGGTATTTGAGGGGCTTAAGGATTTATTTTGGAATTTATGAGTTATATTATACTTGTAAGTTATATAAAAGTTTCACTTTCCAAAGATTACGCGTGATCATAATGACATTCGCATTTACTTAATTAATTTTAATTTCGTTTCGCTCCACAGACCATATAGATCATTGGCCGCCCAAACCAACCTTAAACACACTTTTTTTTTGCTTTTTGCCTCCTCCCCTCCCTTCCTGATTCATTTCTTACATACAGCGGAGGAGGGATGTGATCTACAGGGTACCAGCCTATTCTAACAGTAGCGCGGGAATTCAAGTTTTCATCTCACAGAACCGCAACAGAAATAAAAGTCAACCCTCCAGGCCAGATTCGAACCGGCACCTCTGCAGTTTCCAGGTTGCAAAGACCAACGCCTTAACTCTTTGAGCTACAGACTATTTTCTCCACGCCTGCCTGTCTTGGACTACTGCTTTCCAGTTTACATCTTGCAGTTCTTTCGCATCTTTGTCGGTTATGGTCTTAATTAAATCTCTCGATTATTAATTATAAAAATCATATACTATTTTTCCTCATTAGTTTATTTAAATATTATGCAACTCGACAGAAGAAAGAAATTCTAGTCTAGTATACTTTCTATACTATATATATCTCTAGTCAAATTTACACTCTTATATACAATATTTACACAATCACTCGCAATGAGCCAGTGGAGTCTGAGCAAGTGCGCTAAAACCGCAAACACTCAACTTGAGAGGAAAATCTGACCATTACCAGAACTCCAATTGTCCATTTGTATTTTACAATAAGTCTCTTGATCACTGCCGTTTCAACCTTCTAGGCGAATTGTAAGGATGAGTAGAACTAGATAAGGATTGAACCAAAGGATTAGGATGGTTGAAAAGGTTTATCAGGAATTCTGAGAAAAGTCCAAAAAAAATTAAACTGATCAAAACGCCTCTCAGGCTTTTTGATAACTTCTCAAGTTATTGACTTGATTATGAATTATTGTTAATTTATGTTATAGACATTTTAGTTATAGTCTATTCTTGTAGGCTATGATACTGATATGCAGTTCTCCAAAAACTTGTAGCTTGGTATTTAATATGACAATCTGCTTCTAACTTATGTTTAAGAGATAAGGGATCAAAAAAATGTAAAAAGTGTTAAAAATCCTAACAAATAAGAAGAGGGAAAAAGAAAAGAAAGATAGTAAGGTCTAAAAAGGAACAAATTTTATCGTTTTCATTTCGAGGACAATAGGTGGTAAACTGGAGGTGGAGTATTGAAGATTAGGGAGAAAGGATATTGAAAGTAAGAAGAGAAGATTGGACCGCTACTGAGGCTCTAGGTGACCAATTTTGAGATGGAAGCAGATATTGCCCTGCCCTGGCTCATTCATATTTGAAATTCCTCGGCTGTGAACCTCCTCCTCTGTGGATTGACTCTCGGACCTAGCTATGTATTATTCAAGGCTGCTTGTCTGCTCTCTAGTTCTACATCCTCTCATCTCATCTATCTCCTTCGATGATGTTACTTTTAATTGTTTCATTAGCATCAGGTCATCAATCTTCGAGTATATGCGTATCTTAATCCTTCTTATTGTCAACAAGGCATTTGCTGAAGAATGGAAGGAGAAAATTTTTATCTTGGGGAGTTGAAGTCATTTAATAAAATAATAAAGTTTAAGTGTCATCTTGTGTTCAATTAGTCAATATTTCGACCGGAACAAGTACCGAAAGGATTACCGTTATATTATAAAAATCAAACATTGTGCGTCCACTCATGCGAATTTTATTACAGGTTTGAGTGCTTTAGGTCTAGTTTTTTTTCCTAAGCTCTAGTTCATAAAACCAGTTTACTTTTTTGTCAGTTTTTGAGGTAACTCTTTTTTATTTTATTAAATTATTCAATACCAGATATTCCTGGTGGACCTTACATGGTTGATGAAAGAGGTACATATTTTATATTTTTTGACAGTTGATTTTGGGGGGTATAGACTCATACAAAAAACACCCCTAACTAAATACAATTTTTATATAAAACAAAAAATAAATAGATTAAAATAATAATTCTTAATAAAAGATCAAAGTAATGTTAATAACAAAAACAATGGTATTTATGGATTTAACAGAATAAATAATTGACTTCTAACAGAAAAAAAAGGAAGTGAATTTAAGAAAAAGATGAAGAAAAAAAAAGTCTTTCTTAGTATTAAATATATTTTTTTTTTGGGAGGGGGGATTTGACAACGGATAACTTTTCATCAGGAACTAAAGTATGCTATTATTTAATTTATATTTATGTTTCATAAATCATATAATTGTTATAGTAATCATTATTATCATATTTTTCTTGTATTTC
>NW_027106915.1:84346-84961 GCF_000696795.3 Halyomorpha halys | reverse complement strand
ATAGACTCATACAAAAAACACCCCTAACTAAATACAATTTTTATATAAAACAAAAAATAAATAGATTAAAATAATAATTCTTAATAAAACATCAA
Organism: Halyomorpha halys; assembly: GCF_000696795.3. NCBI lineage: Eukaryota > Metazoa > Arthropoda > Insecta > Hemiptera > Pentatomidae > Halyomorpha > Halyomorpha halys. Next base: position 84,866 of record NW_027106915.1, on the reverse strand, counting down.
AGTAATGTTAATAACAAAAACAATGGTATTTATGGATTTAACAGAATAAATAATTGATTTCTAACAGAAAAAAAAAGAAGTGAATTTAAGAAAAAGATGAAGAAAAAAAAAAAGTCTCTCTTAGTATTAAATTTTTTTTTTTTGGGGGGGGGGATTTGACAACGGATAACTTTTCATCAGAAACTAAAGTATTCTATTATTTAATTTATATTTATGTTTCCTAAATCATATAATTGTTATAGTAATCATTATTATCATATTTTTCTTGTATTTCGTGTAAATGAAAAACCGTTTCAGGTTCGTCTTCCCTCCACTATGTATTCTTCCACTTTTTTCTTACTGTTCGTCACTTCAATTGGAACAGGTGGGGGTAGTCCTGTTTTCACGATATTTTCTGTAATTCTGGAATAAACTTTAAATATTTTAAAAGTATATTAAAAATTCTTCAAAACTGCTAAAATCTTCAATATTCAGTAGGAAAGTAAGAAGACAATACTAGTTCGTTTCAACCCATCGCTAA
>NW_027106915.1:82454-83772 GCF_000696795.3 Halyomorpha halys | reverse complement strand
TGTAAATGAAAAACCGTTTCAGGTTCGTCTTCCCTCCACTATGTATTCTTCCGCTTTTTTGTTACTGTTCGTCAATTCAATTGGAACAGGTGGGTGGTCCTGTTTTCACGATATTTTCTGTAATTCTGGAATAAACTTTAAATATTTGAAAAGTATATTAAAAATTCTTCAAAACAGCTAAAATCTTCAATATTCAGTAGGAAAGTAAGAAGATAATACTAGTTCGTTTCAACCCATCGCTAAATTTTAACTGTACATTTGATTGACAATATTTCCAGGACATTGATATAAAGGAATTCAATTTAATGCTAGGATATGTAAAGCGATATCTGAATCAGGACACACCTTAACATAGAAGCTTGACACAATTCCTGTTAACGTATTAAGCTGATAAGAGGAAGACATTACGAGCTCATTAGTGCTAACGAAATGATGAAGCGAGCAGGTGAGGAGCACGGTGCTGCCTACACTGGAACAGAGCAAAGTCTGATCCAATAACAGCCTCCGGAGGATGATATTGTTATGGAAATGCCTTACTCTTCCAGATAGCAACTTCATAACAATGGTCCCTCCCTGGGGTAAGTGATTCGTCATATGCTCTCATCTCCTCCTCACACCCTCCGGGCTAGGGATATTTTAATAACCGACCCCTCCATAATGCATAATTTACCAGCTTAGCTCGTATTTCCACAGCATAATGAATGATGCTGGTTTGTTTAGCTATTACTTGAAAGATAAACCAAAGCCTGAAGAATCATTTAAAATATTAACTTTTCATAAAGAAAATCCTCCAATTATATTTGCACGATTTATAAAATAAACTAGATCAAAAAAGAAAAGAATGTTGTTATCGTTGAATAACCAGCAAGAGCGAGACTGAATTTCTTGCTGCATATCCTATCACACCTTACTTGCCAGTTCTCTCACTTGAAGCTTATTCTGTCAAAAAACTTTATCACGCATGATTCCGTTTCTCACGCAAGCTATCACTCCATACGACCAACTTGAAATATCTCATTTATTGAATAGAGCATTCGTGTAAGGAAATAAAAGATTTTTTTTTTTAAATCCTACATGTTTAAGACCTTAATTTTTTTTTTTCAAACCATTGATATCATTCTAAAACAATATTTCTTTAAATAATTGAATAATTGTCGAATCTGTCGTCCGAGAGATTCAAAGTACTACCAATTATTATTAGTCGGCTATAATTTGGGTGTAGAAGGGATCCATGGTGAAGAATTTATTCTAAAAAAAATGACAAGATAGTTATGAAAGTTGGTCGAGTTATTATTATATTTAATCGTCCTATTTCAAC
>NW_027106915.1:80992-81939 GCF_000696795.3 Halyomorpha halys | reverse complement strand
TAACACTATGTTTTTATTTATCCTGTCCTTTCCTTTTTCCTGGGATCAAAAATTTTCACATATGTTTTTATTTAAATTAAAACTTTAATAATTAGATTGAATAATTGTCGAATCAGTCGTCCGAGAGATTCAAAGTACAACCAATTATTAGTCGGCTATAATTTGGGTGTAGAAGGGATGCATGGTGAGGAATTTATTCTAAAAAAAATGACAAGATAGTTATGATCGTGGTCGAGTTATTATTATATTTAATCGTCCTATTTCAACATTAATAACGAAATTTACAATTATTTCTAGAAGATGGTGCAAGATAAAATTAGCCAAATCGGATAAGATCTCTTGAATAGATGATTCATTAATTAATTTTAAAACAATTTATATATCTATAGAGAGAAATACTTTATTCATCCATGCTGGCCAAATGCCGCGTTGCTACATTACACAGCATACTAATCAATCAGTGATCGGACATATATAAATTACAAATATTTACAATATATACAAGATATAATAATAAAGAAAGAAAATAGTTTTTTTTTCCCCAGTTTCCTTTTACAATCAATTCCAGTCTACACACTAAATACAAATATTTGAATTCATTCCTTTTTTCTTTCCCTTTCTTGTCCCTTCCCCTTATTGAAATAATTCACAATTTTTATTTCTTTTGATCAACAAATTCACTCTACCAAATTCCCTCTCTCAGATCCTCCCCGGTGACCCGTTAAACAAATTCACTATTAGACAAAAATGTGAGATCAAACCAGAGAAATAATAGATCAGTTTACAGTAAAACAAACAAATAAATACATTTTACCAAAACTAATGCATAGATTTAAAGGAAAATATAATGAAAAGTTGCTTAAAAGAAATTCTTGACTGGATAAATATGTTTAAAAAAATAATAATAATAATTTAATGAATAAATAATTTAAAACACACAAATCTAC
>NW_027106915.1:68826-80942 GCF_000696795.3 Halyomorpha halys | reverse complement strand
GAATTTATTCTAAAAAAAATGACAAGATAGTTATGAAAGTTGGTCGAGTTATTATTATATTTAATCGTCCTATTTCAACGAAATTTACAATTATTTCATGAAGAGGGTGGATGATAAAATTAGCCAAATCGGATAAAATCTCTTGAATAGATGATTCATTAATTAATTTTAAAACAATTAATATATCTATAGAGATAAAGTATTTATCTCTATAGATATTCATCCATGCTGCCCAAATGCCGGGTTGCTACATTACACAGCATACTAATCAATCCGTGATCGGACATATATAAATTACAAATATTTACAATATATACAAGATATAATAAAAAAGAAAGAAAATAGTTTGTTTTTTTTTCCCCCAGTTTCCTTTTACAATCAATTCCAGTCTACACACTAAATACAAATATTTCAATTCATTCCTTTTTTCTTTCCCTTTCTTGTCCATTCCCCTTATTGAAATAATTCACAATTTTTATTTCTTTTGATCGACAAATTCACTCTACCGAATTCCCCCTCTCAGATCCTCCCCGGTGACCCGTTAAACAAATTCACTATTAGACAACAATGTGAGATCAAACCAGAGAAATAATAGATCAGTTTACAGTAAAAAAAACAAACAAATAAATACACTTTACCAAAACTAATGCATAGATTTAAAGGAAAATATAATAAAAAGTTGGTTAAAAGAAATACTTGACTGGATAAATATGTTTAAAAAAATAATAATAATAATTTAATGAATAAATAATTTAAAACACACAAATCTACAGGTCCACATACTAAAATTAATAAATAAAACAATGAATAATCCAGAACTGATTCCCGTGCAGGTGATGATGTATGATCCCCAGGGAGTCCAAAATAATATTTTCCGCCAAGATAGCAATATCCCCGACGCTAACACCTAGGCCTTCTAAGAAGCTCCTTGTTCTATCTGGTACTGTTCCGCGAGATCCAAACCTGAGGCCTCTCACGGTGAACTCTCTCTCTCCGAAGGTCTCGCGGAATTACTTAAGTGCCTTTGAGCAAAATCTTTAAAAAGAGAAGCGAGAAACAGAATTGGGCAAAAAGTGATTAATATTAGAATAATAAATACTTTCCAATTACTTTCTCTTATAGGTTATTTACTGGATGAGTTTACATTTATTATAATGAGTTGTAATAAAAAAACACTCCCTTATTAAAATTCTTTATTTTAATGTATCATAAGCAATGAAAAGATGAAACTTCAAAAAAATTAAAAACTAGAGTTGAGCAACATAAGCGTATATATAATAACGTCATAATCATTAAGCATAGTATTAAATTTAAACAAAATTTTGGATATAGTCAATCACTCAAAAAATAGGAAAATTACTGAAGCAATATACATAACTAAAATCATTTATAATAGAGTTAATTTTATTACTGGCATTAAAATTTAAGTGCTTATTATGCAGATATCATAAATTATTTAGAAATTTAAATAATTACACATCAGCATAGAATTGTATTGTATAAATTTTTAAAGGCATAGAGATAGGAGATAATTAGCATATATGCAATCCATTTGTTACTACTAGTATTAGAAGGATAGCTTTATTTCAACTCTTGTTAATATAATGGTTTTCACCTTATTATTTTTTTTAATAGTATTTTATTTGTTAATTTATTTTTAAAAAATACAGAAACGTGATTAATTTACATAACAGTAAATAAGGAGAAAAGTTTAATTATGAAATGTTTGGATTTAATTAAAATAAGGTATTATGGTTAAAAGTTAAAAAATAAATTATAGTTAGTTAATTCAATTGTTGTATTAACATAATAAATGTGTATTGTAGATTACCTGATGATGGGGCAATGGTCCCGTTGTTATAATACATTAAAATAAATAATTTTAATATTGAAGGGTTTGCCACTACAACTCGTTATATTTGCAATTACTGTAATTTGAAACTATGAAATATTACTACAATTTTGATTAGTAATATCAACTACTTCATTAATCACTGTAATTGTAATAATGGTCCTAAATTATAATTACTAGTTAAACCGAAGTAAACGCGATTACTTTTGGCTGTAATTAGTAATTGCAATATATTTTTTCCAAATCTGACGAGAAAGATCACTCACCTATTCAACTTAAATACTGCTTTATTGATACCCAGTTCCTCTTTCTCTTTTCTTGTATATGTCTCTTAATGAGCATTTGTGATCTATCATACTAGGGAAAATTAGCTGTTGTATTAATCATACTAATTCTGAAATTGAAATTTAGAGAAATATTTACCAAACTACTAAACAAATAAAAATTGTGATTAGAAATATTTCATGTGTATTTGCCGATTCCTAATTTAACAATGTAGCTGATTTTTTAAAAAAAATCACTTGCTATGACGATACGATAACTCTGGCTCTAATTAAGGGATTTCGGAGACGTATGGGAAGGGAAAATTCCTTATTATTATTTTTAGTCCTATTATAAAAAACAATACGCCTTAACGATTATACGCCTAACTTTGAGTCATCTATTTCATACAGTTTTGCTAACTTGTTTATTTTTGCTATTCTATAATATTGTTGAAGCATTCAAAGGTGACTTTCTACAAGCCGTTTTCGTCATTTATATGTACGATATCATCAATAATATATATCTGAAATAATAAATTTTTGATTAGAACTTATAAAGGCTGAAGCCACAAGTAGATAAATTTACTTGAAAATGTTAGTGTTTAAACTTACAAAGAATATAATTCAAGCGGAATAAATTTTACAATGGATTCAATCAGGAAAAGTTTTCATTCAATTAAGAAATGGTTTAATTCAGTTCAAAACAAAAGGTTTATTACATTAAAAATTCAAATACCTTCTAACCAAACTCAGTAAAGTAACTGTATCCAACTTTATCTTGGGAAGATTCTTCCTTCTCACCTGCTCCTATACTTCTGAATATCTGTCAACTTTTTTTTTGTTATTAGTATGAAGGGTATCTTCCTAAATTTGTTTATTGATATTAGCATTTGTGAAGAAGAGCTCACTATAAAAATAAGAAATGTTCCTTAATTTGATATTAATCTATTTTAAATTCCAAAGTTGAAAATTAAGAAAAGGTATTCTATACACAGCTATGTGCTGTGCTGAGGACACTCCAACTCATGGTTCTGTCATTAGGGGCTTTAATTGTTCAATGGGGACTGTTCTCCTTTGCCATGATTCGTGCATATTCTGTGTGACAAAGTTGTGCTCCCGAATGAGGAGACTCTGGTCATATCTTCCCAGTTTTTACTTCTTTGTTAGTCCTAACTAGTAATGCATAGGAGGTTCCCCGTGACATTGCAAATCTTTTCTCAATTTGAACCCCGCTTCGGATATACTATTTTTTCATTTTTCATCTTTCTTATCTGTCCCGGACGCACAAATTTTTCCGTTCTGCCCTGTTTCTTCAACAGAAAGTCCACCTCTGTTCTACAACTTCCTTAGCTCTATTCTGTCATTAACCACTTGGAACTGGGAGCGGAACGATAGTGTTATGGTGGACGAAACGCTGTACTTAAACTGTGTAATTAACGATTGGTATCAAATTTATTTCTTTGTACTAATGTAAACGCATATTTACTAGATCTTGAGTAGAATAATATTTTTACATTATTACGATTTCTGCGAAAAGTATTATTTTCTTTTAAAATATTAATTATTAAAAGATTTGTTACATCAAATGTCCAAAAACGGGTGTAGTAAGCATTTTTTTTTATTTGAAAAAACCTTGCTGATCCATTTCAATTGTCCGCAGTTCATTTTCCCGTTTTTTAAACACACTATGGACTTTTTTTTTTGTTTTGGTGCCCAATTTTTTCATAAGCTTTAATCTTTTCGTCACTTCTACGCCTTTTTTTTTTTCTTTTTCTTTTACCCATTCCCTTTTTTTTTATTATTTAACAGGTTCTGAATGTCCATTCAGAATTTATTTTGAAAAAATTAATATATTTTCGTCTTCACTGCTTATCTATGGATTGGTTTCAATGAAACTTGGTTTCCACGTTTCGTTTTTATCTACTGGCCAATACAAATCTACCCGTCTTCCTAGTGGGAGATCCCCAATTCTTAGTTATATCCATGTACTTACTTCCAAAGGCAAATAGATTTGATAGCCCAAGTGAAGTTTACTTTTCTTTATTTTTAATGTTTATTTATTGCAATCTACAACTGTATTTACATAAAAATACATTGAGTAAATTGTATGTTAGATCATACTGGAGTGATACAGGCATGTAGAGAAACTACCTCTACCTATAGGTATACACTCTAATCATGTTTCTACACTTCAGGCGCCTCAGAGGATTGTCAGGAATAGAAGAGGAAGCAAGATAAGATACTAGAGGCTTTTGATGATTTGGAAGTTTATAATGGAAGGATTCATATCTGGTTCGGAATAGATCGGTTACGTATGTAACATTAAGGTCTTCATGGATGATTTTATTCGTGACAAAGTAAGGAGCATTGAGGATTTTACGAAGGATTTTGGATTGTAAGGATTGGATACAAGAAGAATTCGAAGGTTTAGTGGAGCCCCAAAGCTCAACTCCGTACGCCGATATAGGCCTTATAATTGTCATATAAATCAGTCTTTTGTAATGAATTGGAAGTTTAGACTGTTTGTGTAGTTGTTGGTTGGGGCTTTAGGGTGTAAAACCCTGAGGTCTTCAACGCCCATGCTTCGCCCTTTATTATTCTACTGTTTGTGTAGATTGTGCTGTAATAGTCGAAATCGATGTGCAGTTTCCTGTCTTTTCAGTCTTGTGTGAGGATTCCAGACTAGACGTTTGTCCAGATGTAGTCTAAAGTAGCGGATCTGTTCTAAAGGGGCAACATTATTAAAGGATACTGTAGGGCAGTCAGTAGGTTTACGGCGAAGGGTTAAGGTGATTTGATGGGATTTATTTTAATCCTCCAATTACAGTACCCAGGGTTTCGAAATGGGATTGGCGAGTTTGAGATGCAATTAAAGGGTTATTGTTGACTGTGAGCACACATGTGGCATCAATGCAAGTGGTGAGGACCGCGTTAGGATTGGTTGGGTCAGGTAAAGTGCACTTTAAACTAGTGAATAGCACGTTAAGTTAAAGCTGTTTTATATTTCGAATGGAGATTAATTAGTTGAATTTTTTTTCTTATAGCTACGATTAGGGAATAACCATCAAGATACACTCCCTTTCACTTGGTCTTATCACAATCTAAATCTGCAAGATCATACCTGAAGCAGTATACGTGTTGATCACGTTTCTAAAAATTCGTTATTTATCTCACCTTTTAAAGGAAGATATTAGGAAAAACTATATGGTTTCTTCACAGCGAGTACGAAATTTACAAGTTTTTGCCTTCTACATAACTTGGCGTAAAGTTTTCCTTAATTTCTATCTTCAATTATTAATAATAATTATCTATTTTCTGTGACATACGTTTCATCACCATCCATCTGAAGAACCTTTCTAAATTCATGCTAGTATTTAAGAGAGGGAGAGATGAGCAGAGGCTAGGTACAGCATTAAGAATGTAAGGAGAAGAAACTGGGCTGGTACTCCTGTATTGATGCTCTTATATTATTTAGTATTCCTCCTCCACGTTCTCCTTCAAGGCGGAACTAATATGTAACATCCTATATTTCCTTTTGCCAATGATATCTGCAACTTTAAACTGTTAAAATTTACTTTGCCCTCAATAAATACTACAATCGTTGCATCTTGCTGGATTTATACCGGAGACAACTTTGCTAATATAATTAGTTATTCAATGACGGGGAGTATTTTGATCGCAAAAAAAAATAATAAAATCCGATTTTTTAATGGAAATACACGCTTCAATGTTTCCTCATTCCAAACAGCCATGTCTTAATGTATCCGGAACACCCGGAAATTTCCTGCATCCATTTATACTTAACCACTTTACCAAACCTGAGTATGTCAGTTGAATTAATTTAGGTTCCAAATCACGTGATGGATGGCGACCACGTGATCTATATAGATCTGCTTCAACAATTCGACGCCCTCTGCTGACTCACTGGTTCGCTCATCAGCATAACTCGAATATACTCTTTTTACAGATTCGTTGTTTTACGCTCCCAAATATTCTCTCACTATTTTTTTTTATTGGTTTAATTTTTGGATATTTTTCCTTTCACATTATTTTTATTTACTTACTTCTTTTTTTTTTTATTCACTTGTAATTAAATTGTATATACCACCTTACCATTACTACAGCGTGTCCCTCTTAATCACTTTTGCTTCCCAATATCTTTTCCATGTTTATTTATCACATACATTCCCAATTCCTAACTGTCCATTATAATAAATTCCTACAGTACTTTACCCGTTATTTGTACCACATTATTGCTGTTTCTAAAACATGGTTAAAACTCTATATTCCTTCTTCTGTTTGACTATCTCTACTTGACTATTCTGTCATCCGTCACGACCGATTAGGTGGGACCAGTGGTGGTGTAGGTCTATTTGTCTATTGGCCTGAAATCCTATATCACTGAAGTCTCATAAAAGTCCACTAAAAGTATATACAAATATAATTCCTCTAAAAGTAGGACACTGAGTGAAAGACGTATGGTGCGCGTTTAATTCCATATTGTTTATTATGCTATGATATAAATTGTTCTATTGTTGTGTATATAATTATTTATTTAACTTAACACTATGTTTTTATTTATCCTGTCCTTTCCTTTTTCCTGGGATCAAAAATTTTCACATATGTTTTTATTTAAATTAAAACTTTAATAATTAGTTAATTTTTTGTGATCAACTAGAAAAGAGAAATACGGGATCAATAAGAAATTAAATTAGACTCAGGAGAAAAAAAAAATATATATTCTAACGATGTAAGTGTTAGTTGTACTATTGTACTATTGTTTATGTACTATTGTATTATTTAAGTATAATGAAAAGAAACTCCTCTCTATCCTACCCCTCTCCAAAATATAATAATAATAAGCAAAAAAATACTCTAAAATAAAAATGTATTAATATTATGTCTAATAATGGATTAATGAGCATGCTGTATCATGTAGCAATTCAATATATTTCGGCAGTACTGCTTTTAATCAATGAGTATTTTTGTACGGGCATAATCCAGATAGGGGATTATGTTCATTTCCTTTTTTTATTTTATCACATGTAAAAAAAAATTAGCCTCATTAGCGATACTGTATTTTAAATACACAATGTATTGTTTTTTTTTTCTAGAATGTATTAATCCCGAACGAAACACGTTTTTACTCTTTTTACCTGAGTTCCCATTGTTATTAATTACGAGTCATGGCATGTTTCTTTTTTTCAAATATCCGTTTAACAAGTTGGAGTACTTCATTTCACAGAAATCTGTTTTCAATTTTTTTTTCAAATTGTTTAAATTTATAAAATCGGAGATCTCATCTCGATAAATAATGTAGTAGGTATAAAAAATTGACGTCTCAATCAGACCATTATTTTCCAAGGATACCCAATGGTTCTTTCTTCGTCCGAAAGGACATCTTTGCTGTAGGTCCTTCTGTGAGGTCTAGAGGAATGCAAAAACCCCATCTACACTGCTAATCGGCCCTTTTAGGATTCCTCCTTGTTATTATCATTCTTGTAGATGCGGTCATGGGAATGCCTACAACGATTTCGGAGATGCTTTTGTTCATTAAGTGAAATTTATATCATTCTTCTACCCTCCGTCCTGAATTTGTTTAGTAAATAGTTCTAGACTGTCAACAATCATCTGTTTGACAGATTTCATCGATCTTTATTTAGGTTTTCAGGATTTATCTAATTATATTGGAGCCGCTTTTATTTTGTTTTTAACATGTCTACACCAACCCACTTTGGGAGCATAATCCTAAGATTTGTTAAAATTTGGTTTGGATTTCAAAACTTTACGATGCTTTGGAGAGTTTTTCCCCGAATTTCCCTCTTTTCTCAAACATTACTGGAAGACTGACTTATAAATAGCGTTCATAAGCAGCTTTGAGTATGAATAATCTCCTTGAATAATGCTTTATTACAATTTTCACTGGTTGAAACAGCTTCTAGAATCTCATATTTTCATACATTTTGGGTTTTCAAAATATTTAGAGATCACACCCCTCCCTCACTCTGTAACTACCTGCCCGTTTCTAAAATTGAAGTTTAAAATTATTTAAGTGGCATTGACTCTATACTTCTTACTTACAGGAACCAATTTAGTTACTTGCATCACGGATTTACAAGATATGCTAAAAGCTCACACGACTTTAATATACACGTGCCTTTTATGAAGGCTGTTACTTGTCAAATCGGATATATGGCTAATCAGCTCCTAAGAACTCACACAGGCTTCCACGTGGCTATATTGGCAGATTAACTTAAATCAATAGGTAAAACATGACTTGATAAATTCAAACTTAATTTGCAGTAATCCTGATGACAAAAAATGTCATAAATAATGGCTGTAGGCTGAGAATAAATTGGATTAGGGATTTTTTAAGCAACTAATTACCATGAAATAAAGACGATCATTATTGCCATGTCTCCAATATAGTTATTTTGGTAGATTTAATACATTCTTCATATCATATAGATATACTGCAAACATAAAAAAGAAAACAAAATTCAACTTAAATATTAAAAAAAAAAAAAGATTAACCCAAAAGTTAGATTAAACCCATTTCTTTTTTCTACGTATTTACATTATTTCAAGTAGACGTTTAAAATAGGTCTATTTAAAGCTTCGACCACGGTCTGTGAAATAAATGAATCAGAAATTTTGAAACTTAAAAAAAAAAATATGGTTTTCAAGTAACATCACTTTTTCTATTAACATTAAATTGTACTATTATAAACAATGCAGAAAATATAAATGAGTACAGGAATAGTTTAAAGTTGAATGTAAATGAATTATTGTGAAGTTGTTTATCGACAAATTGTTTACACTAATCGTAAAAAGTTAAAAATACGGACACAGCGTGATATTTTTACTTGCTAGCAAGATATTTACAAATCCATTGATAAAGAAAACAATAGTTTTGGATTAATTAAGTTACCCATTGATAATACAGCATATATGCCAGTAAAAAATTATTAAAGTAAGTGTCGAAGGTAAGTGTAAATTAATTTCTGTTGATGGATTATTGTGTAAAAAATGTTTAAAAACTTTCCTATTCACTGGCGCTCCGTTGGCCTAATATGACACATTTTTAAAATGACCAGTGTATATTTTTATGTTTATTGCCAAAAAATCCTGTTGCTGAAGTACTATTATGAACTACTTTATAGTATGAACTCACTTTGGCTAGTTTATAATGCATTTAACGAGCTTCAATTTCAGCTCTTTTGAAATTCCAAATTCAATAAAATCATTAATTTGTGAATTTATTTTAAGAAATATCCTGAAAGTTGCTGTTATTATTACAGTAATCATTAAAAAACACATTACGGTGTATGCACTTGAACCAAAATTGAACACTTTACCTCCAATATTATCAAAGATTTCCAAACACCAATATTTTTTCCTAACAAAAAAAATAATATTTTTTAATATTTATTTTAGTCATTATTAGGGAATATCTGCTCCTCTTAACGGAGCTAATTATTATAAAGTACTTTTTAAGTTGTTACTCAAAAAGATAAACATCTAATCTAAAAATAAAAAATTCTATAGTGACTTTTAAAGTTATTTCAGCATATTTATCTGACATTTATTTTTTTTTTAGATAATCTATAAATAAGTAATAAAAGTATATATTTTTAATTGTTCATTGAAATAATTGATTTTTTTTTTTTTAGGAGGAAGGAGTAAATTTAAACAATCGTTCATTGGATTTTCAAAATTGCCAATATAGATATTTTATTCACCATTTAATTTTTATATAGTTTGGAATAAATTTTCAATACAGGTATCGTTTTTTAGGTTTCGAAGAATCCAATTCCAAATTTACTGTATTATCTAAAACCACGCATGCGCTTTTGACTCATTGTTACTTTTGGAATTTTCTGCGACATGAATACCGTTTATTAGCTTTCCGGGTGTTTTAATTCTATTTTTTAATCGGATTTTTGATAGTGTATGCGGGTTTATTTTTCGGTTTACTTTTGCGGGGAATCGTTTTATGTGTTTTCGACGGTTCTGTTTTTAGAATTGGATTTTTCTAAGCGCGGGCATTTCGAATTATAATTATTTTTGTAATTTTCTACGTTCAATTGGTTTTCGGGCACCCTTATTGTGTTTATTTAGTCGGATTTTCAATAGCGTTACAATAAATAAGTTTCGGATTATTGTTGCTAATGGAGTTATCTTTAATATAGGGATTGTTTTTTTATGTTTTAAAGGGTCCTGATTTGATTTATTCAATCAGATTTTTATCGTGCAAGCGTTGAAAATTTTTTTCAATACAAAATTAACATCATCTACATCTGATGAAAATCTGAAATGATATGATATGATATCTTGATTTCAAATTTTTTTTTTATTTCCAGTGAAAACTAATTCTGTTTCTAACATTTTGTATTAACTTACTGACCACTGTATCTAAAAATAACAACACTTATAAATTTAAAATTATTAATGGTAGTTACCCGTATGCTTCATATGTGCAATAAGACTGGGTTTTGAAAAATTCGGAGAGAAGTTCAATTATATTAAAAGAAATTTTTTTTTTTTTTTTAAAACCTTAGAAAAATTACTTCTTTAACCAAAAAGAAATGTAGGTTTTCGAATAACTAAAAACTATATATTTTCTAAAATATCATAACTACTCTTTTAAAAAATAATTGAATGCTATACACAACAAATTGGACCAATACTAGATGATGTATATGTGCAATACAGAGTTTTAAAAAGAATCGAATCCTTGAGAGGTTTCGAAAAAAAAAAAAAAAAAAAAAAAGAAGAAGGAATGAGATTAAAATCGTCCTTATGAAGCTCCGGAGAAAGAATATTAAGAAACTTGTTAACCAAAACATTATTAAAATAATTTATTAACTAAGATGAAAAAGGTAAAGAAAAAATGCTATATTCACTTTTTTGAAACATTTTAATACTCCCCCACACATTCAATATCTGTAATTCGGGAAATAACAAAATTTTTAAATATATTAACACAAGACGGGCTCGAGATTGAGATTCACAGGTTCTGTGGAGTAAGTAGGAAACCTCTAATGTAGCCAACTCTTTGAGTACATAAGAGCATCAACTAAACAAACAACGGACCTAATTCACTCTATGAAGTTGTGGAGTATCGAGCTTAAAGTCAACAACATTGCCATCGTAGTAAGTCTCAAGGACAAACACCATACATAATTCTAAGAAACGCAGAGGTTAACCTTCTAAAAGATATAGCCATTTTAGCATCTATGCAGAAGCTGGTTTGTTAAGCAGTCCACTACTATACACAGAGTGCTTTTTTCTTTAATGTTTCAAAATTAATATACTATTACCGAGACACAATGATAGTTATAAAATAGCCATAATATTATATATGATATATATTAATATATTACCGTCCGTCTCCGAGCCAATGTATGAGAATATATTGATATCACATTGTTAATATGAGAAATGTATCTGTATATCACTAAATGTGATCGCTGCTCATTTGATCGATGAAATCCTTAACTACTAACTCAGGACTGTCACAAACAATTGATAATGACAATTTAAATAGCTGCCGTTACATTTTTTATGGTTTTCTTTTTAAGGAGCCAACTGGAACCACAGTTTATGCGAAGGATTAGCTGCTTGATTCGGTCCATACATTGCAGTGGGGTTTTCTAAAAAAGGAAATCCCTGGAATATGGGATTCTACTCCAGCTCACTAATCTAAACAAAACCATAAATCCAGTGTTAGTTATAAATCTGTGAGCTTATATTTTTTTCTGTATTAGGGATTTCCAAAGGTTCTGATTAATCTTTTAAGTTTTTCTTAATGAATTGAAAAACTTTGGTGATTAATTGTATGGGTTACTACCGCAACGGTTCCCAAAAATTTTTAGTTTGATTAAAAATTTTGACACAATTGCCTTTGACCGATTGAATAAGTAGGAAATAAAGAAAAAATAAATGACAGAATACACTTCATATTTGTAATTTTAATTTTAATGTTTTTGTAATATTTT
>NW_027106915.1:65730-67637 GCF_000696795.3 Halyomorpha halys | reverse complement strand
ATTTTTTTTAAATTTATTTATTTTATACTAGTCTCGTACAAAAGACACCCCTAACTATATACAATGTTATAATTAAAAGAGAAAATAAATAGATAAGAATAATGCTTCTTAATAAAAGAGAAAAGTAAAATTAATTACAAAAAATAATGATATTTGTAGACTTAACAATACAAACTATTGCCCTCTAATGGTAATAATAATAAGTAAAATAGAGATAGTGTGAATAATGAATTAATAGCAGAATGTCCTGGAGCAGCCTGGGCTTCAGTCTTTGGGTTGAGGTTGGGTTTCCCAAGTTATAGGTCACTGCTCCATTAACTGTCGGTAACTGGGAGTAGAACTTCCTGAACTGTTTTTGGATATAATCCTCTATTGACTCCATTTGTAATTCCTGATGCAATATTGAAACTTTTATATCAATTAATATATACATGAAGTCATAAGACGGTAACTATAGTAACACAAATAAATGGTAACTGCTAATTCCTCTGTATAATCGTTAATACTGGTACGATTTAGGTGATTCTTCTTATTTTATTAGACAATTTGACTATCTATGATATTTTTATATATTTCACACAAAATATGAATAGTTTTCATATAAAAACTCTTATTGTGCTTCAATATTTGTATTGTATTGAAAAAATTTAGAATACTAGACTTATATGAAGTGTGATTAAAGATTTTTTAGGAGTAAAACAGAGCTGACATTCGTTTTTAGTGCTTCCAGAAACGCTTACAAACGAATTTTCAAGAAAAAAAAATCGGATAATAAAAATTTTGGCAACATATTTTAATCGTACATTGGTATGTATAAATATTAAAAATACAATTAAATCTAAATTTTGTTAATCTGTTAAGACGGATTTCCAATGGTTTTAGAAACCTAAGATTTGGAGAAAATGTAGAGTAGTTATGATTACATGAATTAACCATGATTATATAGAATGGTCACTAGATTAGAAAAAAATCTCCAAACAAATCAAGGTGAAAAACTTTAAAGTTTATAGTTTCTTAAAAAATAGAAGTGAAAAATTACATTTGAGGGTTTCAGACGACGCTGAAAACAAATATGATTTGATTTTTTCTATATCAAATTTCATTGACCTATTTTATTGAAATAGGTGAAAATACTCATTATATTTTTTTTTTTAATTTTTAGTGAATGAAAAATTATTCAATAGAATCGGTAATATTTTTTCTTATTCTTCAGAAAAAGAAAAATCGATTAGCTTATAAAAACCATTAATAAAACCTATACGTTTTGAGAAATCCTGAACATTTAGCTAAAAGCTACATCATAATCGGTTGAATGGTATGAACAAACAAATGTTCATTTTTATATATTAGATATATTTATTTATTGGAAGTAGTATATACTTCAGAGGAAAATACTTCATGAAATGTATTTATAGAGGAACAAAATAAAAATTCATAAAAATAAACATGATCAGGAAGGTCCGATAAAAAAGGTATAAAGAAGATAAAAATAAACTAGTATTAAGGATTTATGAAGTGAATTAGGAAAAGGGTTCGTGAGTGGAGATCGTAAGGGAGATGATGAAAGTCGACAGAGATGTAAATAAGCGCTAACAGAGGGATTTACATCTGTTTCATCTAGGCTCGACCCTGTCATTTAAATATGACTTAACTTCCAGCTACTTTACCATGATTTGAGCCTCAGCCCTGATAATGGTTCCAGTAACAGCTCTTTGTTCATAACTGATGTGATCAGCAATCTAGCTTCGGAGATCTAATATTCCCTTTTAGATAACAGATATTAATAAACGGCATTGATTACTGTATATGCTAGACCGAAACACGTGCTCTACTGGTTTAACTGAACCGGAGGCCACTGTGGACGAGGGAGTCAAGGCATCAACTTAGCAACCTCGCATCTGCTGCGG
>NW_027106915.1:63602-64204 GCF_000696795.3 Halyomorpha halys | reverse complement strand
GGAATTTCCCGTACGAATGGGATTTATGGAGTTTTCCTCTTTTTCCTTTAGTTATTCATAAAATTCTTTAATATTTTGTATTTATTCATTGTATACAGTCGCCAACAGTGAGAACTGTTTATATTTTTTAAATAAACAAAATTAAAAGTACTTTACAAGAAGATTTTTTGAAAATTCAGCATTTAAGTCCTGCTAGTTTATTTCAATGAAAATAAATTCTATCTAATATAGGATGTCACTTAATTTCTAATTAATTAAATGAGCTTTATCAAAATCGTTATGTATAAAATCGATAAAATGTGAAAAATCGATCTTGTTATACTGGCACTTTAGGTTGATCCTTTTTAGCGAAAAAGCTACTGCCAAACCCCAGGAATATAATAAGCATCTTAAATATGTAATTTGACTATTACAAAATTTACTAGACAATCGGTCTAAACTTCTAATCAATCATAAAAGACTGATCTACATGACTACTATAAGGCCTATCTGGACGGAGATGAGTTATGGGGCTCCACTAAACCATCAAATTCCTCCCGAATCCAATCCTTACAGTTCAAAATCCTTAATGCTCCTTACTTTGTCACAAATCAAGTCATCCA